>NW_024379336.1:0-34445 GCF_016835505.1 Polypterus senegalus
GCGCCCGGTCCACTCACCCACAAGTCCGTCCCCCAGCTCATGGTTTTCGGGCGACGTCCTCCTCCTCCGCCTGGTCCGCCGTGTGCCGAGATGCAGGCAGGCGCGCGACTGGCCGCTGTCACAATGCGATCCTCGTAGCGGATCAGCGCCTCATTCCGCCCGCCCTCCTCAAAATGGCCAGAGAGCTGCAGTGAAGAGCGAGCGAGCGAGCGAGCGAGCGAGCGAACGAACGGGGCGCGCTACCGCCGAGTCCTCTGACAGCTGCGCGGGAGCGCGTGCAGGAAGGGGCGGGGCGTAATGGAGTAACAACCACACTAGACTCCCCCTACTGCCCCCAAAGAGATCTGGCATCACTAATGGCACAAAAAAAACCCCCCACAAACACAACTCCTCTCCGCGCCCCATCGCACCTTCATGGCACGACTCGGGCGGCCAGACAATCGGGGGCTGCCCAGGACGAGAACACGGGCGCGTGCACACCGGGGTTGTCAGTTCGCCGCATCCTTCTGCGGGAGCGCGCAGCACACGACTTTGCCTTTTATGGGCAGCGCCCGCGCACCGCGGGAGCAGGCGGAAGAGCACCTCTAAAAAGCGGGGCGTCCGACGGGGGTGCGGCAGCCGAGGGGGGCACCGGCAGCTGCGTCGGGGGCCGGGACGCGTCCTGGCTTTCTAGCCCCGAACCGTGAGTTTGTGTTTGGGCGCTGCTGGGGGTCTAGCGCCCCCTGCTGGAACGACCTCGCCGCTGCTGACGTGACGTGCGCCCGCGCTCAGGTAACGGCTCCTCACATGGCGGACTAGACGGCGATTAGCGGACAAAGCTGCTAGTGTGGGGGCTTATCGCTTAACCTGCTGATGCCACCAAAACCAAGAGCCTGTCTTGGCCAGCCTGACCAATTGATGATGTGAACACCAACACCAGAGGCAAGGGCGAGATGAACAGAGAAACACTCTTCACTATAGCGCCTTTCCAATGTGACTGTTTAAAATAAAGTTGGAGGTCATGGAGAAGTCAGCACGCAGCTCAGGGCCGAAGAGCCAAAGAGCCAAAGGCAAGGCCACTGGGCAGAGCGTGGGCCTCTCAGACACAGCAGACGTGGCGGAGTCAGACCAGGGGGCACAAACCAGGGATCTCAGAGGAGACACAGGGTCATCACTGGCTCAGAGATCTCCGAGTGACACGGAGGAGTACAAGCTTTCGATTTTGGAAACTTGGAACTTCACCGGGATTCACCAGAGCCTGGAAGGGCCAGAAGATGGCGTTCAGGCAGAGGTTGGCACGTACATCCCAGGAAAAGGTGGAATTCTTTAGAAACGACAGACAGCAATGGACTTGAAAATGAACTCGATCTGACAGAGATGCGCTAATGAATATTCATAACGCATCTCGCACATTACGTGACCGTCAGTGTTGGTAACGTCACGTGTAAAGTGCAGCTTAGCAATAGCGAGGATTTGGGTCTGCCGCCGGCAGGCATTTCTTGAGTTTCACACCAAACTTACTTGTGACGTGTGACGTGTGACGTGTGCGCGGTCCCCACCACTCATGTTAAAGCAAGCCGCACACGTGTGTGAATCAGAAGTGATGTCGGGGCAGCGTATTACCTGAAGGTGGGCGGGGCTGGATGGGTGACTGACAGCAAAGTGTCACTCGGGTGCATTGTGGAGCATTCATGTTACACCCGACAAGCCAGTGGAGGCTCCTGGGCCATTGAATACACAGAGAAGATAAGGGGGCACAGCGGAAGACGATCGGGACCCTGGAGGAGTGAACGTCACCTCAGATGCAGCGGAAGAACTGCAGTTAAGCTGGGACTTCACCAGGCGTTTTCCGCAGGACGGCGAGTCATCTGAAAGTGCGACGGTGGATCCCAATCCCTTCTTCCTTCCATCCATTTTCTACCCAGAGCAGGGTCTCGAGGACCGCCGGGGCAGCCATTGTTAAGTAAACGTTAGTCTCATTCAACAACGATTCTGTGCAGCTTGGTGTCACATCCTACTTTATTAGGTTCTCGTCCTTCTGCATCTTCTTCTGTTTGACTATTTTTATTATTATTATCATCCTCGACTTTGTGACGCAGCCTTAGCGTTAGTGTCATCGTAAGTTCCCGTCTGTGGCTCAGAGTCTCGGGAGTTTGTGACGTCACTCATCCTCAGCCGTGAACGTCTACCTCAGGGTGGCATCAGGACACTTCATGACTTCTTCTCATCTTCTGACAAGTTCAAATCCTGGTGCGCCTTTCAGTGCAGCTCCTAGGACGATTGGTAAAATACGGGCACAAAACTCATAGACGAGATACGGGGGACGAGAGAAATCAAGCAGTGCGTCCCCTAGTGGTGGGGCCACAGGTTAAACCCTGAGTTAGAAGTGCCCTCTGCCCGCCACGTCCACCTCAATCCAGTTACACATCGCCACTTTCAGATGACCTGCACATCATGGAGTCCCAGCTTTGAGACATTAAGGAGACCCCCACGTGACTCCCAGGTGGCCGCAGACCAGGCGATCACCATGAATTCAGACTCCTGAAGATGGATGGGGCATCAGCGTTGGGCAGACAGCTCATGTGCTGAGGGGCTCCATTAACACCTGGAAAAGAAAAGTGCAGAAACCCCAAGTAAGAGCCGAGAAAGAAGGGCAAAGCAGGAGGGCAGCAGGCCTGGTGGGGCAGGCCAGGACTCCTCAGCTGTCCAAAAGTCCTGAGACGTGACATTTCAAGCAGGATGCCAGGCTGGGCCTGAAGGACAGCCCCCTAGAGAGCCCACCAGGGTCACCTGGGTGTTGTTGCCCTCTCCACTGTTTTACCCTTTCTGATGAGTGCCACTGGACGGGACACAATGGAGTCAATAAGAGTGGCACTTCGTCCCCTCGTCTGCCCAGCTGCACCTCTGCCTGCACCAGTAGTTTGGGATGTCAACCACAGTGACCCACATAAGCCATGAGACTGATGGCCATCTAAGGTGGCATTGGCTGGTCACTCTGCTGTGGTCACGCTGCTCTCATATGGTGAGTGTGGCTGCTCAATCAGGTGCCACTGTTCACACGTCTGTCCTTGTGTTGACTGGACATTCAGACGAGGCTTGAGTCTTCATGGTGGGTGGCACTCCTGGGATCCACGTTCACCTCACTTTACTCTTCATTTATACTTCATGCCAGCATGCTGCACAGACAGGTGACCATGTGACATGTGACCAGTAATCAACAAATTTGTCACAGAACAAAGAGCGACCAATGAGAGCCCAGAGTGATCAGCAGCTCAGCTGGCAGCTTAGAAATCAGTGGGCAGCAAAGGTCAGTGGCACTTAAGGCGTGGGGGTAATCAGCTGACTGGAACCAGAGGGCATGGCTACAGCTGGCAGGAGGTGGGCAAGGTAAACAGACCTGATTTGGGCATTTTGTTGTCCTCCCTGCAAGTCCAACTGCCCACCCCAGGATGATGTCCTGGCAGTGCCACTGACGTAATGTGTAGTCACGGTCAGCTGACAAGGGGATGCTTATTCGATTGGCTACTTCATGAGAAAGGGGGCTGTCCCAGGGGAGTAAAATGGCTCAAGGCGACACGTGGCGCTCGAGGCTCACCTGAAGGGGACATCTGGGCATCGAGGAGCCCACCGGAAGGCCCTGCTGTTGGCCATTCAGAGGACGACATGTCCTTGTCTTAATGTCACTGCGGAGGGAGGCGATGGCTTCGTGCGCCTGCCCAATGACCCTGCTTTTGTGTTTTCTCTTTGTCCTGCTCTTTTTCCGCACTCCCTTCATTGTCCCCATTTGTTCACATCTTTGTCATTTTGTCACCAGAGCCTCCTGTTTCTGGTCCCCTGATTGCCACAGTGCCATGCAGTGCCACACAGTGCCACGGTGAGCCGTTTGTTGTTCGGCTCCCTCCTGGTTCCCGTTTTGTCTTTTGTAGCTTTTCTTGTTACTGGCCTCCTGTTCTTTGCTTTATTTGGTATTTTGTGTGCTGGTTTTTGAACTTCATGCTTTGTTCTTAAATGTTTGTATTTTGAGTTTTGTCACCTCAGCATATTGTTATCCGTTCAGGTTTAGTTTTCAGTTTCTCTTTGCTGATTCGCTACGCTTCAGTATTACACCTGTGATGGACTGTCGCCCTGTCCAGCCTCGTGCCGTATGCTGCCTGGACAGGCCCCAGCCCCCTGTGACGCTGCGCAGGACACAGTAGGTCCGGAAGATGGACAAATGGATGGTCATCAGGAGTTCATCATTGTGCTGATTTGCACCGGGATTTCTGGAATTCCCAAACTTTTTGTGGCTGTAGGCCTTGAGGCCTGCTTGATGTAGGAGGGTCTTCTTTGTATTTTGGGTTGCGATGCCCTGGTGAATGTATCTAAATATGAGCGACAAGGCCAGACTGAGGAAAGAAATGGAATTATGGGAAGAGGAAAGTAAAATTCTAATCCCCAAATCCAGCTGTCCCAAGTCGTCCACTATTGGGGTCATTCGGATTCTCAACGATGAATTTGTCGAATTAAACAGCAAATCACATATGCGAGGACACCTAGTGGAAGTCAAGGGGAAATGCATTTAAAACGCAGAACTTCTTCACAACAGATTTGCGTATAAAAGCCACATGGAGTCATGGAGTTGAAATGACAAATTTTGAAAAGTACCTGGAGGACACATCAGGCCAAATGGGCACAATGGACTGCGGGGGCTCCTCTCGTCTGCCAGGCTTCTTCTGTTCTTGTGAGCCCACGTGAGTGGAGCCACCATACCTCAATGAAATCATGCAGAATAAGACAAAGGACGGACTCCAGGATTCAAAGCCAGGAAGGACAACCCGACTGAAATGACAATGACGTCAAGTGTCACCGCAGGACGCTGAGATGAGAAGGAGGATGGGACAGGCGTAGTGACAGCCGATCACAATCACTAAGAGTACAGAACGGGTGCAGCGACAGCCAATAAGGCCGTTAGTTCAATTCATAAAAGCCAAAGTGAAGAGCAGTAGGGTAGCTATGGCGGGCTTACGTTGTGCCAAAGTACCAGCGGGCCATCAGGTGTGCTTTACATGAATTGGGCCTTCCAACAGTTGGGGGCGCTCTGCCAGCTACAGGACGTGGATTTCAGAAGGCCTGGAGAGTCGCCCTTTGTGTTGTCAGTAGGGCATGGGGCGCGGCTGTTCCATTTGCCATGAGAGGGTGCCCGCGTAGTGGACTGTCCTGGTCTGGCACAGGCCATGGTGTATTTTAGCCATGTGTGGTAAGCCGAAGGGGGCTGGAGTCGGCCTGGCACTGTTCATTACGCATCACTAATCTGTCACCCCAGTATCAGCAGGGTGATGCTCAAAGTGCAATTCTTGCTGCCACGTTTGAATGAACTGTGGTGGGCAAGTCGATGAGCTGGACAATGAAGGATCACAACTGCCAGGTCAGCCACTTTAGTTCTGTGGTGGTAGAAGCAGGCCTGAGATGCCCATGTCAGACCAAAGAACCAGACACACAGATTTGGAGTCTAGCACCTAAAGCTGTCTTAGTGACAATTTATGGCCCTCCATGTGCCCACCTACAAAAATGTCACCGGCTGGACATCACTTGACTTGTGTGCTGAGGAAACTCCAAACGATTAATTCAAACCAAGAAACTGGGCTGATCCCACTTTTAAAGTCCAAAGTGGGCTAAACTTAAGAATGGCAGAGTGGCTGGCGGCTGAGCGGCATCAGCACGCTGACGCCTTGGCCCAAACATTATATAGTGCCTTTCTTGAGTAAGCAATTCAGGTTGACTCGCAAGATTTGCTGCAATAGATTGAGTTTATTGCGAAGTGCGCTTCCTTTTATCGGGGAGGAGGAGCGCTTTCACTGAGAGAGACGGGCTATTCATCCGGACTACATTCCCCATCATGCCCTGCGATCAGCAGTCCGATTTCCCAACTGCCTTTTCGGTAGCGATCCCCGCCTTAAAGCGATCGAGCTTGCTTCTAGTGGGAGAAGATGGCGAAAACGAACTTCATTACCCAGCCTACGTAGCGGAGAGCGCGGGCTGATCCCAGAATGCTCTTCAGCGGCGGCTGTCCCTTTAAATCCGACTGGTGCCGGGACGTTTCGACGGGTGGTCGTGGCGTAATCAGTAGCGGGACGACTAGGGTGGGCAGGGAATGGACTGTCCTGCTCGCACTCTAAAGTAGAAGGAATTGTGCCCTTTAAGACGGGCGGCGGGGACGGGCAGGGCTGCTGTGACGCGAATTCCGGGCTCTTCTCCTTCGGCTAGCCGATCGGCATGCCGGCTGAGTGAAGGGATGAGATTCACGACAAAGTGGCCTTCGTGTACAGCGCGTGGACCGTCTGCTCCGGCGAGAGACTTCACTTCATTTGTGCCATGGGCGCTTGGCTCTTCACGGCCGCGGCCTGCCTTCTCTTCTGCCAGGTAGGGGGCATGACGAGGCGGGAGAAGGCCGAGCTCAGGTAAGACGCTTGCGGGGGGCTTTGCAGGACCGACGATTGAGAGGATGATGTATTATTTATATAGCGCCTTTCCGTGCCATACCGTTGTTATATGGTCAGGCTTTATATAGCGCCTTCTATGTGCTTAGGTGGGCTTGTATTGGCCGTGTCTTTGTATAGCGCCTTACTGGATGCCATTATTGTCGTGATGGATGCAAGCAGTTAGCCTGTATATACAGTCGTGGACAAATTTGTTGGTAACCGTTCATGAAAAAAGAACCGACATTTAACTCTGAAATAACTCAAAAGTGACAAAAGCCATTGGCACCTGTCATTGTTTTTATTGTGTAATTAACAGAATTTGGATTCTACAGAATATTTGAAATAATAACGTAAAAGAAAATAGCATATGCAAAAATGATGGGACCCTGAATGTAACATTTGGTGTGCAGTCACTGCACACGCGTGAAGTTTGTGTTCAGTGTGACACGGCAGGGCGGTGATTTGATTTACGGTGGCCGAGTGACTGATTGCACGACTGGAGACGAGTGTGATACGAATTCAATAAAACGGCCAGTTAGGAACGTGGAATCACTGGAATCCAGTTATTTAGGGTCCTTCCTAAGGGTGCCAACAAATGTGTTCAGGCCACTTTAGAAGATCTTTGTAGAATGAGCAATACTTGATGTCTCATCACACAGTGACACCTCAAAGGCCTGCAGGGGCACAGGGGACAACTGCTTTTTATTGTGACACTTTTCAGGTCACATTAGGCACTTTGTGAATGACAAGTTTATTAGGACCCTTCCAGCTCATTGATAGTGTGTGCATCTTCTGAGTGTGGGTCATAGCAGTGACTGCTGCCCAGCGGGCACCTGGACTGGTGTCTTGTAGGAGGGCAGTGTGACCTGTGCCATCTCATCTTGTGTTGTGGTGCTGGACTTGGTTTCTTGCACTTTTTGGTAATTTGACTGCACTTTGCCCTCTTGGTGCATTCAGTTGATCGCTCCTGTTAGATGCCAAGACTGTGCTGGTGACGAGGCTAATGGGCATTTGCTCCTTCCATGTTTGAGCCAGTGCAACGGGCACTGGGTGATGCCTTTTGTGGGTTTTACAATACAATACAATACAATTTATTGTTGTGTAGCCCAAAATCACACATGGAGGTCTACAATGGGCTTTAACAGGCCCTGCCCCTTGAGTGCCCCCCAGCCCTGACTCTCTCAAAAATGGATTTTGTGTGTTTAACCCTGAAGTCAAAAGTCCATTGTAGGAAACCATGACTTCCAGTGCTTGACCTCCTGCCTGCTGCACATTGGGCACACAGAGACTCTCTTGATAGCTTGCTCTTGGCATGTGCCCATATCTGTTTCCCCATCTCCCTCTTTCTGTTTCTCCCACACAGGGAGCAGGTGCTGGAGATGTTCGACCACGCCTTTGGCAGCTACATGGTAAGCCTTTGGCAGTGACATACTGGTAAGCCTTTGGCAGTGACATACTGGTAAGCCTTTGCCTACTGGCCTGTGGCATAGGGCCTCAGGCCGGGCGTTTGAAGCCAATTCCCCATTCCTGACTTGCCATGGAGGTGGAGGTGGTGGGCATCTCTTAAGGTCTAACAGCCCTTTTCTTGCTTTTCCAGAAGTACGCCTATCCTGCTGATGAGCTGATGCCTCTGAGCTGCCGTGGCCGCATCCGAGGTTTAGAACCCAACCGGGGCGACATTGACGACTCCTTAGGAAAGTATGTAATTATGGGGTGCCATTCTGCCTGCCTCACAACGTGGCAGAGCATCCCAGATGGGCACTCACTCTCGCCTTTTGCTGCCCACAGGTTCTCGCTCACCCTCGTCGACACTTTGGACACTCTGGTGGTGAGGTGCCTTTTGCTGGGTCGGTGGTGCGGTGGGGTCTTCATCTTCTACTGATGTTTTGGACCCCCCATGCTGACGGGGGTATCTGCTTTGCATTTCAGGTCCTCAACAGGCTGGATGAGTTTGAAGAGGCCGTCCGGAGGGTCATCCTGGATGTTCGATTTGACAATGATGTGGTCGTCTCGGTGTTTGAGACCAACATCCGTGTGCTGGGGTGTGTAAGTGGGAAGAGTGGGGGTCCGGATGAGTGACTGCAGTAACGTCTGGGTGATGCTTATTAAATGAGGGGGTGCTTGAGCTGCACGATGCCAGTGATTCCACTGTGTCTCTCCTGAAGTGGCCTGCTAGGAGGACATGCCATGGCCACCATGCTGAGAGACCGGCCTGCGAGTGAGAGGATGGCGTGGTACAAAGATGAGCTGCTGCACATGGCGAGGGACTTGGGCCACCGGTTGCTGCCAGCGTTCAACACTACCAGCGGTCTGCCGTACCCCCGGGTGGGTGAGCGTTGGCTGCTGTGGTGTGCTCTCGTGTATCGTGTTGCACGTCGCGTATGGCTTACTTGGCATGTCCTGTGTTTCAGGTGAACCTGCGCTATGGAGTGCTGAACCCACTCTCCAGGACGGGCACAGAGTCGGACACCTGCACGGCCTGCGCTGGCACCATGATCCTGGAGTTCGCCGCACTCAGCCGCATGCTGGGCGAGGCTGTCTTTGAGGTAAGTGATGGCATTGAGCTCTGGGTGGGCTGCTTGTCCCCTGTTGCCCACATGTAATCTTAGAAGAAGAGACTGGCACTGTCAAGATGTGCCACCACTGATGGGGACTGCGTGCCACAGAGTGGACTGGTGGTAAGCACCATGGGACTGCCATGTCTGCATTAAGGGGTCAAAATGGTGGTCACATGCCCACAGCTGGGAGGGGCTGGATTAGAGTGGGTGGAGCACCAAGTCACAAAGGTCCAGTGGGATCCTTTAAGGACAGACTGGCACAACTGAACAAGCAAAGTGGACGGAATGGTCACTGTGCTGGTCACCTTGACTTGAGAGAATGCTGGCCCTTTCTACTGTCCTGTCATTGTGACGTTTAGGAAGTAATCGAGGGCAGAGAGGGAAAATGAAACCATTGTGCCCCTTTAGGCAGAAGGACAGGGGCCAATGCCACCCTAAAAATCCTGAATAACATTAAAAAGTGTGTTTATCTCAAACTCGGCTGTGACGGTCCACTTGTGTCTGCTGTGGTTTGACCGTTTCCCGGGCTGACCGTATGGAAATGGACGGCTTCTTTAAAGAGGACGATTACACGGGCAGGTCTGCAAACCCTCAGAGTGGCACCAAATAGAAAGGAATGTTGGTGAAACTGCGATGGGCTGCCAGGCTGTTAGAAAGTGGAGGTCCAGTCAACTGACCACGGCGTGTCTCGTGCACGGTGAGCGACGGTTGGCTGAAGGGTAGCATTCAGGCTTTGGACCCCCGGGATCCGCACACATGACTTGGGTGGTCTGCATGTTGGTTTTTGAATTGCTCAGACAGCTCTGTCTGTTACTGGTGTGGTAGCCATGTAGACCACCATGGAGTGCCCTCTCTTTTGATGACCGCGCTGTGTGGGCAACAGGCCAGTAGGGTTTAAGAACGAGGACGTTAAGGGCAGCATGGCTCTTCACACATGGTTGCCACCGCACTGCCCTCTTGCCGGCGCCACATTCTGCTTCCGGTGCCCATCGCCTCTTTCTTTGCCGCTCATTCATTCAAGCCGAGTCCCTCGGGCACATCCCAGGGAAATGAAGGAATAATTAAGGAGAAGATTGGGCAGCACGTGGCGGGTACAGCAGTCTTACTGGGCAGTCCGCGTGGGCTCAGATGAGGAGGTTGTGGTCTACCAACACGCTGGCATTCTGTGAGGATACAGGGGGCACACGAGATGATTGATCTCTGAAAGGCGCCACATGAGAGGGTGGGCATCAGGGTGGGGTGTGTAGAATTGGCACAGACACAGGAAGCAGAAATGATGATGGGGTGAAGAACCGTCTCAGAACTGGCTGATGATAAGAGTGCTGGCCAGCAGGGGGCAGTGCTGCTGCTGCTGCTGTTTTTAATATGAAGAACAAGCTGGTGAAGTTTAGAGGTGGTGCCAAGTCGGGGGGAATCCTCAAAGAGGGTCTTGGGCAGCCGATTTGTGGAGGATGAGATTGAATGTCAGCAAATGTAAAGAGTTACAGGTGGGAAGTGAAATGTGAGGTCTGAAAATGGAGAGCCCACCTTATGAGGAGGACTTCGGAGTCGCGGTGGACTCCACGACTGTCAGGTTATATAGCGCCTTGACGTGTGCAGTACAAGCCACTGAAGGTTTATAACCCACTGGTGAGGCCTCGTGTGGAGTCCTGGGGGCACTGAGGGTCTCCATAAAGACAGAGAATCCAGAGAGGAGCGGAGCCTTAAGGAGATGAAGATGAGGCCTGACTGACTGAAGTGTTTAAAATGATGAAGAGCGTCAGTCCAGTGGAGCGAGACGGTGACTTTAAAATGAAACCCATTGAGAGTAAATGTCACACAAACGTTAGGGTGTCACACAGAGAGCCACAGACACGTGGAATAAGTGACCACGTGGTGTGGTGGGCAGCAGGACTTTAGGGACCCTCGACTTGATGTTATTTGGGGGGTTTACGTGGATAGGACTGGCATGTTTTGGTGGGCACTTCTCGTCCAGATTGTTCAGATGTTCTCCAACTGCTTTAAAACCCCAGAATCCAGAAATCTCCGACCACAAGACGTCTGCCCGCTCCTCCTCTTCCTCCGTGTGCGAGTGGACGCAGACTTTACCAAGCGGAACGTCTTTAACTGGCCACGTGTAGCCATGTGGTCGGAGTGCCAACAATGCTTGCTGCAGAAGGGCATTCTGGGAGCTTTAGTGTGTCTGGTGGGCTGAGGTTGGGGCACAGAATGACGGGCTCTGATGTCTTCCTGAAGGCTGCCCCCTGACTTGTGTGTGCTCTCTCTCTCTCTCTGTGGCAGGAACATGCCCGCCGGGCCCTGGACGTGCTCTGGGAGAAGCGTCAGCGGGGAAGTGACCTCGTGGGGACGGTCATCAACATCCACAATGGGGACTGGGTGCGCAGGGGTGAGTGCTGTCAAGTGACTGTGCCCCACCGGCCTGGCGCTTGCCACTCATCTGACGGTGACCATTTGCGTTTCAGACAGTGGCGTGGGAGCGGGCATCGACTCCTACTACGAGTACCTGATGAAGGCCTACATCCTGCTGGGTGACGCCGTCTTCCTGCAACGGTTTAATGCGGTAAGCGTGGCGCCCGTAGGGGCGGTCAGAGTGGCCTGCGGTGCCTCGTGTGTTTGACCCTGGGTGTCTCCTGCAGCACTACGCGGCCATCATGAAGTACATCAGCCAGCCGCCGCTCCTGCTCAGCGTCCACATGCACAACCCTACGGTCAGCGTGCGCGGTTGGATGGACTCCCTGCTCGCCTTCTTCCCCGGCCTGCAGGTCAGTGTGAGGGCTTTTGTTGGTTGTTGTTTTTGAAATTTGCCCATTCTGATGCCATGCTGTTTTGTGGCAGGTCTTGAGGGGGGACTTGAAGCCAGCTATCGAGACCCACGAGATGCTGTACCAGGTCACCAAGAAGCACAAGTTCCTCCCAGAGGTGGGCGCCCAACATTTTTTGATTTGTGGCAAGTGAGTGCTGCCCCCTGCTGGACTGACTTTTCTTCCCCGTCTCTCTCTCTCTCTCTCTCTCTCTCTCTCTCTCTCTCTCTCTCTCTCTCTCTCTCTCTCTCTCTCTTCCCATCCACCCCCAAGGCGTTCACCACGGAGTTCCGAGTGCACTGGGGTCAGCACCCCCTGAGGCCCGAGTTTGCAGAGAGCACCTACTTCCTGTATAAGGTGAGGTGGCACTGCCCCCTGACTTGGCACTCTGACGCTGCACCCTACTGAGCGTTTCGTTCTTTAGGCCACTGGAGACCCTCACTACCTGCGGGTGGGCAAATCCATCGTGGACAGCCTGAATGGGCATGCCCGTGTGCCGTGTGGCTTCGCAGCTGTGCAGGACGTGCGCACCGGCACTCACGAGGACCGGTAGGTGGCACAGCGTGGCGTGGCATGGCGGGGGCTCCCTGGGCTTGGCGCCACTCAGCCTGTCCTTCCACTCCATGCAGGATGGACTCCTTCTTCTTGGCCGAGATGTTCAAGTACCTGTTCCTGCTCTTCTCGGAGAAGGCCGACCTGCCCTTCAACATCGATGACTACGTCTTCACGACCGAAGCCCACCTGCTGCCGGTGACTTTGTCCTCGTCCAGGCCGGCATGTCCCACCAATGTCACGGTGAGTTCTGCTCTGTGTCCGCAGCCTGGCGCGCCTGGCATGCACACGCCGAGTGATGTTGTCCTTTCCCTTCTGCCTCCAGGTGGCGGCCCCTGCTGAGGAAGACCCCTTCTCCTACACCTGCCCGAGCCTGCAGACTCTTTTTCCCAACAATCCCGCCTTTGCTCAGGGCATCCGTGACCGCTACAAGTACCTGATTGGAGCTGGTGGGTCACACGCCCCCACATCAGTCAGGTGATCTATGGCTGGCTGTGCTTTGGAATGGGGGGGGGGCATGGGGATTCCATTTTGCCAGTTTTGGAAGGGTGGTGCCCTCGGTTGACCGATTTGTGGTACACATACTGTACGCCCAGAGGTCTGTGCCAATGGAGCCTTTGCTTTTCTTTTCGTGTGCAGGGGGATTGAGCTGCCCCTCCATGACAGTGGCCTGGAGCCCATTGAGCTCCTCAAGAGCATGGGCATCACGCTGATGGCAATGGGCGAGGGCAGTGGCAGGGAGTCCGGCACGCCAGGACAGCAGGTCAGTAGCAGTTGGGTGCCCGCGTTGCATGGTAACTTTTTTTTTTTTTCTCCTGTAACCCTTTTATGTGCTTGGTAGGCTATGCCAACCTCCGAAGGCGGGGTGTACCGGGTGAAGCTGGTTGCCGAGGTGCTGACCACCCCAGAAGCTGAGACGCTTGTGCCCGTGGCTGTGCAGATCATTTCACCACCATTCCTGGGGAGGACTGTGCTGACCGCTGGACCGGCCAAGTTTGGCATGGACCTTTCCAAGAACGAGCATGGGGTGAGGTGCCCGGGGGGAAGCCTGTCTAGGAGTCTCTTTCGAGGGCACATGATGGGCAGCTTCTTGATCTCTGGCTTTGCTCTCTTCTAGGTCAAGGGGAGAGTCGTCCGGAGTGCCCCCTACTCTGCCTGCGGTCCCCCGACCAATGGTGCAGAGCTTCAGGGGCACATCGCGCTGGCAGTGCGTGGAGACTGCATGTTTGCGGTGAAGGCTCGCCACCTGCAGGAGGCGGGTGCCATTGGGGCCATCTTTATAGGTAACTGGTGCCCTGGCACGGGTGGGCAGGGGGCACACGTCTCTCTCCTGTTGCACTTCACTCTGCTCCTGTGCCATTGCAGACCACAGTGAAGGCACCAGCAGTGAGGAGACCCCCCTGTTTCAGATGGTTGGTGATGGCGGCCCCGTTGATGGCATCTCCATTCCACTGGTGTTCCTCTTCAGCAAGGAGGGTCGGGTCCTCGTGAAGGCCGTAGACGATCACCACAACGTCGATGTGCTTTTGGTGTCCAGACACAAGCAGCTTGGCCAAGGTAAGCGGCGGCTCAGCAGGGAGGGCACTTGACTGGCGCGCCAGCACCCCTGAGCCTTGGTTTTCTTCTGCTTCCCCCCAGAAGGCAAGGCGGCCCATCGGGCCATCGCCATGAACATCAAGATCCGCGTGGCTGACGAGAGTGACGCGGCCCCAGTGGGTCCTCGGTCTGCAGATCACACAGACACCATTGAGCTGCTGCTTACCACAGAGGGAATGAGTGGCATGTGCCAGGAAAGCGTGGATGGCTGTAAAGGGCTGCAGGGGCAGCAGAAGGGCGGGGCATCCGCTGACCCATCCGAGTGCCAGAGCCCGTGACCGGCCGCTGGGCTAGAGGCCATGCCAATAGGGCATGTGAGGCCTTCAGTAGTGCTGTGCCCGTTGAAGTGATACCGGGTGCAGCTGCCTTATGGGAGCCGAGACCCTCGTGGCCTTCGACCCTCTGACCTCTGCCAGCTGTTCACTGGGCTGCAGGTGGCCATGTTGTGCCTCTGAGTGGTGCTGCCGGTCCAGCTGCTTGAAGATGTGTGGTGTCCGTGGTGCCCTACCCTGTTGGAGTGTGATGCCCTCTGCTGGACAGATCTCTCCACACACGTCCCTGCTGGCACTGGCACTGGCGATGACAATGACGTGCCTTTGAGGCGACCCCTTTTAGTTTTGTGTTCCATTGGAGGTTCCACAGTAAGAAACTTTGACGGTGACCGGGGGACTGAGGGGGGGGGCTTTGTGAAGGTGGGGTTATTCTACACCCTGGTATTGCCGTTGGCGCTTGTTCACAAATAAAAGACACCGATGTGCCCACTTTAACACAAGTCCTTGTTCTTGATTGGGGGGTACTGATCGCTGAACGGCTCATCCCTGACCTCCACGTTGTCCTCCTCGTGGCACCTAGCAGGCTCTGAGGGGCTGTCAGATTGGTGGAGACCACTGGGACACTGTAAAGAAGTGGAATGGGACGATGGGACAGGCGACAAAAGCAAAGCTGTGACCTTAAGCCGTGCCAACCTGGAGCCTCCTTTCCTCACACTTAACACATGGTGGGCGGGATAGCTGGGCGATTTGTCACCCATTCATCGCGTGGCACACACCTGCCACGTCTGATCTGTGAAGAGGGCAGTGAGACCCCCGGAGGTCCGGCTTTTGAGTCTGACCGAGTTGGCAGGCTTCCCTTCTGGTGGCCACACTTGGCGCTGAGCCCAACATGAAAGCCTTTGTCCCTTCTGCCCTCGTTCTTCAGTATCTCTGAATTTGGCTCTTATTCGGTTATGGAAACAGACCTCGTGCCAACTGAGGGGGGTCTCACCAGGCGCATGAAGGGACACGATGTCCTCTGGGACTTTCAGGCGTCTCTTAGTGAGATCCTTTAATGCGCGCGGCCACCAAAATACTCGACCCCTTTAAATAGGGGAAGCGTTGGCCTAAAAGACCACTCGGACCAGAGTCTCAATTCTCTTCCACAATTCGATGGCGTGGGGCACCAGGGAGGCGGTTATGAGGAGCGAGGTGGTGCAAAGTGTGCCCCCCATCAGTGCCCCCCACTGCCTGCAGCTCCTCTCATCTCATCTGCCCAGCTGCCCGTCTTGTCTCGTCTCTTATTGTCTGACGTTTGTTTGTTGTTTTTCAAACTTTAACTGCTCATCGCTCTCTTTTCTTTCTCTCTCTCTCTCTCCTTGTCTTCCTGTGGTCCTCCCCTTCTCCTCCTGTCACTTGACCCTAATGGTGACAATTCCCAAGCAGAGCTGACAGCCGAGGTGATGACGACTGATCAGAGTCGGGCCAACCGCGTAGTAAACGCTGGATGAAAACTTGGGCAACAACTTCAAAAAGAATCCAAGTGGCCCGTGTAACCAATCAGGGCCTCTGTATGCAAATCCACCAAAGTTGGCTTTCTAATTTGTACCTGGACACCGAAACTGGGAGATAACGACTCCCTTCATTAGGCCAGGAGGGTTGGTTGCAACAAAAACCAGCAGCCACCGGGGGTCCCAGGATGGAGTCTGTAAGCTGGTGCCTGTGCTTGTGCTCCACCAATCAGCTCAAGTCGCTGCCTGAGCCCCTCCCACAATAGTTCCTGGTTGGACAAAAAGTGCAGGCCGTAGAGTAGGAGGAGCTAAAGAGACTCCCTGGGTGTGGTCGCGGTATTCTGTTCCTCGACTCTCCCCGTTTGTGTTATTAATGTCCGAAGGTCTCGGATCGCCCAGACTCGCCGCAGTTTCTCAGGTATTGGACTTTAGAACTTCTCTCCACCTTCCCTCCTACAGGCGACAGTTAAAGACAAGCAGGAGTTAAGTTGTACTATAAATATGAATGTATGAATATGAATAACAACAATATGCAAAGGACATTTGAATACTGGTGACGTGTTGTTTCAGACTTGTTAGTTACTTAAAATGTCAAAAAGTTAAGGCCTCATTGGTGGTCAGCCGTCTTCACAACTGGGCGCGTGCCCATCTCAATAGGGCGGCCGCGCTGGGCTCGTCACTGTGTTGTCCTTTCAGGTCATGGTGGGTGAGCTGCTCCTTCATCATTTGGTGACAGAGAGGAGTAAAGCGAGCACATGTAGAGACCCTCTGTCCAACCCCTACAGCCAATAGGACATCACAGTACTTAAAGGCTTACAGCCACACTTCAGACCAATGGGGGGCACACAATACCCTTACACCTGCCACCCAGGTGTCCAGGTGAAGCTTGCCAGCTGGGCACTCTGGCTTTCCTGTGGGGGTCCTGCAGAGAATCTCTTGTCTGAGGCCCCTTAGTGCTGGGGGTGAACGTGAAGGCGGCTTCTCACTAACGTAACGCTGACATTCCATTTGCTTCGCCTGACTTACAAATAAAGACAAACAGAAGATTTATCAGCAAGTCGCAGGCCAAGTGTCACATCACAACTGCCTGCAAGTTTCTCAAAGGTCTGTAACTGTGGCCTGTGACAGGAGTGACGTGCGTCACTTGTGAACTGGTGGCCTCTGATGTCACAATACAGGTAGAGGTGGTGGAGGACACCTAGTGGACACTAAGCGGGAGGCCCGTCACTTGTCACGCCGACTGGGTCACTTTCTCGATTTCCTCATCTTAACATCTCCGGCGATGACAATGGGGTCCACATGTTGGCTTCTGTGTGCGCCTCCTGCTGGGCTTGTTTATAAAAGAGCGTCTAGGAAATCAGTGGGATGAGGGAAGTCCACTCTGAGGGCCTAACTGATGTTGGGGTACTAAATCGGCCCCCGCAGTTCACTAAGGTGAAACTAAACTTGAGGTTGGGGACATGCCAAGGTCAAAACCTGAAACAAAATGGCAACACCAACGGGCAGGAGCAACCTTGAAAGATCAATGCCAGGGTCAAAACGTGAGGGACCCTTAAATTCAAAGGTAACCACGCCTGAGATCGCATGGCAAAGTACATCCACGGAGGGGCACTGGACCTGCCACCATAGAGAAGCCCCTAGCTCCTGTGCCAACGAGAATGGGGACCCTTAAATAAAAAGCAAACCAAAAACGTGTGAATGGGGGGGCACGACACGACATGCATGGCGGCCTCCGTAAACTCAAACTCTTCGGCACACGCCTGAGGACTTGTGGAGGGGATGTGGAGACCCCCACCCATTTAAGAGAATCGGCCTGCGCCAAAGGGTCCGCTAAGGTATCGAGACACTGCGGTGGTCCGTCCGGATGTTTAGGGTTCACCTTCACAGGTCTTGGCATTCGGAGGGCTCCGTTTGACAGACCTGAGACAGCGGGGACATCGAAGTGGGAAATGGAGGGGCACAGAGATGATGATGATGATGGAGCAGAGAAGGACACGGAGAGCCAACAGGGAAGAGGACGTTTAAAACAGAACTGTGGCACCAAAGTCGGGCCTTTTCATTGGTGACAGTAAAATAAAAAGCTGCCAGCATCGCCGGTGGTCTGCCAGTCTTGCGTGGTCTTTATCGGCAGACGACCCCTCCAAGGCACCGGCGACTCACCAACTTCTTTTCAAAACAGACTTCCGATGAGTGTGTGGGGTGACAGGTGACAAAATGTAAACACCTGCTGAGCCCTGCTCTTCATCACAGTGGTCACAATGACACACGCCGCTGGACTCGTCATGCCTTCAGTGACCCTCTGTGCTGTTGACAAAGGGGTGGCAGTGAAGGAGACGAGATCCTTTAAATAAAGCCTGGTGACAGCAAGACGGATGTCACACGCCTAAACACCAAGCTGGAAAGGCCACAAAAGCATCGCTACAGTTCGTCAATCCAGGGTGTGACCAGTGGGGGGCGTCCCTGAGCCCCAGACCCACCGAAACAGTCCTGTGAGGTTCAGTTACAGAGAGGACCTTCACAGGTCAGCCCCGTACCTCGGCGAGCTCTTCTACTGGCCGCAGCCTCCGGTGGCACCCATGGACCTCAACAAGGGTGCCTGTGTGAACTTCAAGTCCCCCGCAACCCTTGGGTGTCTAAACTGGAGCTGAGCCAATGAGGCACTGCCACCTGTCATACTGGGCCTCCTGACCATCCATTATGGCCTCCGGGTCGGGTAGGGGGCCTATCTCGGAAGACAAGACCCCCCTACAAAAGTCTGCGCTTGTATGTCCACCATCAGAAAAATGCTGGACAAGAAGAGAGTTCAAGGAAGGATCCTGTTTGGGGAAAAACGGGCACTGCACACCAACATCAAAACATCATGCCAGGCTTGAAGCCCAGTGGAAGGGGCATCACCAAGGGGACAAGGAACCCAAAGGTGCGTCAAGACAGTTGAGTTGACCTGACGCCTAAGGGACATCAGCTGATGGAACAAGACGATGGGGCAAAGCTCACAAGGAAATCAACTAAAGAGAGCCCATGGAGATGGCATTGGATGACTCAAAGAGGGCACCCAGGAGCATGGAGGAGCTGAGAGAGGGTCCCAAATCCCTCCGCGGTGGGGTGCGCGTCTCAGAAGCAGCTACAGGAGCCATCAGGTGGAGGTGTTACTGCTAAAGGTGAGCTTGATATTACCTAATGTCACCTGCACTGTGAATGATGACTCGGGCAGCTCAATAAGGACACGACAAGTCCAAGTGGGTGTGACTGTCATTGGTTTGGTCCCATCGGGTCTGTCCCGAGTTGCCCTAATTTCAGTAGGAATCAAAGCAGAAATCCATGCAATTCCAAGGGGCTCGCTTACTTCTCTCGTTACAAGTGAGCACAAGTGCAGCCTGGAGCCGGGGTCGGTCACAATTACATCTAACATGTGAGTCACATCCAAGTAGGACGTTGGAGTCCACGAGCCCTCTCTCTATGTCCTAAATGAAGCCCTGCTCATTGCAATCGCCACTTCATCCGAACTAGTAAAGCTTGTGGCACTAAATCGCAGTCAGCATGTCGCCGATCCTTTACCTCCATGTGGCCGGAACGGACCAAATTGAGTCGCGGAACACTGAGTGTGTAGAGCGACTGCACCGACGGGGACCCTTTTACATGTCGTACCACGGACCAACGCGCCGGAGCGCTTTTACACGGACACGGAGGAATCCCGCCTTCAAGTGTCTTTTTATAGTTTTTTTTTTTCTTTTTGTACTTACGCTGTAACGTACAGCGTAGCGAGTGCTACATTTTGGATTTTGCATGTTCCAAAGAGCGCCGCTTGTTTTGTCCGCCTGAGAAGCCCCGGATTGACAGACAAACGAGCCAATCACAGCGTCGAGGCTGTCGTCGCAACTCCCGTACTGACACCGGATTGGTAGAAGGCATTCCTCCCGCCACCGTCTTGCCGTCGCTTCTGTTTGTTTGCTGTTGAGCGTTTTCTGGCGTGAGCTCAAGTCTACAGAGCGGCCGGCATGTTCGCGGGGCTGCCCGAGCTGGGCATCTCCAACGGGGAGGATCTGAAGGAGACGCTGACGAACTGCACGGAGCCCCT
Source organism: Polypterus senegalus (assembly GCF_016835505.1). NCBI lineage: Eukaryota > Metazoa > Chordata > Cladistia > Polypteriformes > Polypteridae > Polypterus > Polypterus senegalus. The sequence continues at coordinate 19,782 of NW_024379336.1, forward strand.
CAAAGCCATCGACCAGTTCCAGGCAAGTACCGCCGCAAGGAGGTTGGTTAGTTCGCTCGCGTCCGCACTACCCGCTCTTTGGATGTCCACGGAGGCTGGCGGGACCCGAAGCCCCGAGCCTTTTGCACGGGCCGTTCATTTCTATTATGAACCCATAGTTGCGGCGACTTGGCATTGGTCGCCTGGGTGCCGCAGAGCCCCGGGTCTGCATGTGGCATCAGTGCTGCACAGTTGGGCGGCCGCATCGCCGTGTTTTAGTAGTGCGAGCCGACGAAACCGAAGCATTCAGCCCAAGCCCCAGAAAGTGCAAAGTCTCCTTTGAAGGGGCAGGACGGGCTGGCCATTGTGGCCCCCGAGAGGCAGTGGCGGCAGACACCCTAAATCACACCAGTTTTCAGCTGGTTTTTCATAATGGCACTGGAAAGTGTTTTTATTTTATTTTATTTTGGAGCACTCCTAGTTCATGTTCTGTTAGACCCGCTCTCAAGTGTCGCCGTCACTGAATATTTCTTTGGGGACACGGCGTACACGTCAGTAACAGAGCCACGAGCTATTCGATCTTTTGGAGGAAAGATCCAAACAGGTGGAATACTAGAGCTACGCCCTCCTCATCTTCTCCATCGTCGGTAGTCTTGCTCGTTTCTTCTGTTTTATTCGAACTCGCACAGGTAAAAGAGATATTTGGGCTCATATTTCCACAGACAGAGAATGGGATTCTTCTGCCATCCCTGCAGTCGGCTCTGCCCTTCCTTGACCTGCATGGCACTCCCCGCCTCGAGTTTCACCAGTCCGTTTTCGATGAGCTGCGGGAGAAACTGCTGGAGAGAGTGGCGGTCATTGCTGAAGGCAAAGATGAAGAGCGGTACTGATGCTTTGCGGCCGCGGTGCACGTGTGTGGCGCGACGTGGGCAGTTGGTAATCTCTTGTCTTTTTCTTTTCAGCTACACCAAACTAGAGGAGCTACTGGAGAAGAGCTTCCCGCTGGTGAAGATGCCTTCCATTCAGCCAGTGGTGATGCGTGTCATGAAGCATCTGCCCAAGGTTCCTCTTGCACATCTGTGACGCCGTGCCAGCGTTTGTGAGGGCAGAGCTCTCGGTGATCACTGTTGGGTGTTTTTCTTTCTTTCTTTCTCTCCTCAGGTCCCTGAAAAGAAGCTCAAGCTTGTCATGGCCGACAAAGACCTGTATAGGGTTTGTGACGTGGAGGTGAAGAGGCAGATCTGGCAGGACAACCAGGCCCTTTTTGGAGACGAGGTGTCACCACTCCTCAAGCAGTACATCGTGGAGAAAGAGAATGCGCTTTTCAGCAGTGACCTGTCGGTGCTGCACAACTTCTTCAGCTCCTCGCCGAAAACGCGTCGCCAAGGAGAGGTGAGGATCATCTGCCGTCCCCATCATAGACACCTTTAGTGACCTGCCAGGAGTGGGTCAAGCAGAGATATCGGGTTGAGGGTGTCCGCTTGCTGTGTCTTTGTTCCTTGTCAACATTTAAGGGGCCCAGTGTGGGACTGTTCATTTTGTCAGGTGGTGCAGAAGTTGACTCAGATGATCGGAAAGAATGTCAAGTTGTACGACATGGTGCTTCAGTTCCTACGCACGCTCTTTCTGCGTACACGAAATGTGCATTACTGCACCCTGCGAGCCGAGCTTCTCATGTCCTTGCATGACCTGGACATCAGTGAGATCTGCACCATCGACCCCTGCCACAAAGTGAGCCGCTCTAGTTGGTGTAGTTGCCCGCTGTCTGCTCTGCTAGTGTCCCAACTGTCATTGTCCTCACTGGCACGTCTGTCAACTTCCTTTTGCAGTTCACTTGGTGCCTGGACGCCTGCATTCGAGAGAAGTTTGTGGATGCCAAAAGAGCGCGGGAGCTGCAGGGCTTCCTGGACGGAGTCAAGAAGGGTCAGGAGCAAGTTCTCGGGTAAGCAGAGTGCCCGCTGGTGTGCCATTTGTGGAGGAGGCTTGTCGTAGAGCTTCACGTCCTTTGTTGCCTTGTGCCTTTTAGGGACCTCTCGATGATCCTGTGTGACCCCTTTGCCACTAACACTCTAGTTCTGAGCACCATACGCAACCTTCAGGATTTGGTCAGTCAGGAGGCACTGCCCAGGGTAGGAGAGTGGGATCCGGGCCTGGCAGACTGGTGTCTTACAGTCTTTCCTCTGCGTCGTCTCGTTCAGACCGCTTTGTCTTTGCAGGACAGTCCTGACCTGTTGCTGCTTCTCCGGATGCTGTCCCTGGGCCAAGGAGCTTGGGACATGATCGACAGCCAGGTGTTCAAGGAGCCTCGTCTGGTATGTGATTCCTCGCCAATCTCTAGAATGCCATGTGTTCTGGTGTCGTAAGCTCTGAATGACCAGCCTGGTTTATCTTGTGCTGGTGAGGCCCGCTAAGTTTGTAGGCCGAAGCCAATTGGATTGGTCCACTCCTGAAATGGGGGTCCAGTTTGCTGTCCATGCTCTCCAGAGCTCCCCATTTGTGGTTGTTGAGAGTTTGTCATTTTTAGGAGCCTGAATTGGTCACCAAGTTCCTGCCGACTCTCTTGTCGTTTGTCGTGGATGACTACACCTTCACTGTGGACCAGAAGTTGCTGGTGGAGGAGAAGATTCCTGTCACGTACCCAAGTGCCCTGCCTGAATACTTTACAAAGTAAGTCTGACATGAATAGCTGTGCCATTTGTGGCTTTTCGTGTCGTCCTGCCATCCTTGACAGTAGTGGAGATTTAGAGGTCCGGAAATGGCATACCAGGAGAGCTGTGAACGGCAGCCAGTACAACACTCTAGATGGGTGGGTTCATATCGGGCACTGGAACATCGTCACTCGTGCCGCTTTGTTTGTGGCCATCAGAGGTAACGAGTTTTGAGACCACCGACAAAACGGCGGTACAGCAGGAACATGGAGGATGGCTAGTGGAAGCTGAAAGTGGAGGTGGTGGCAGAGAGCGTTCATCTGAAAAGCACAGCTAATGATTGGGGTGGCCCAGTTGAGCCCGCTCTTTGGTTTTGGTGCCCGCGTACTGCCCACGTGGAGCGCCATCTCTGCATGTGTGTCGCTGATCCATGGTGATTTGCCTTGGCCAGGGCACTTGACATCAGACTTGCCATTTTGAGATGGATGCTCCTTGATTTGCCTCTGTCCCTAAACGTCATTTAGGCGATGATGAAATGTCAGCACTTGGCATGGGTGACACATCGTGTTCCGAATGCTCAGTCGGTTACTCTGTGTTTTAAATCCTGAAGTTGGTTGCACTTTGTGCTTCCTCACATGTGTGGTCTTCACATTTGCTGCCAGGCAGCTCTTGCTGAGTGCCCGGAGCCCACCATGCCCATTGTCAGAACATCTGCAAGTTTAGACGTGGAGTCAAAGCACATGTGCCCTCCTGACCCTGTCAGCTCAGATGTCACACGATGTAATAAAACGTCACAACCCGCTTATTCCTGGGTGGCTGCAGCCTACACCAGTGGCCTCGGGCATAAGGCTGGAACCAGATGTGGAGAAGGGTTGTGTGGGACGCTGGCACCGGAGAACTCCACGATTTCAAACAGCATGGCAGCAGCTTTTTGGGGTTTTCAATCCTAGAAGTAAACGTCGGTCCCTAACTCCCCCTGCAGTCAACACGCGGTAGGGTACATGTGGATGAGCCACAGGCTTTGACGAGGTGGACACTTCACAGTTCAAGCCCCTTTATTGGACTTCATGGGGGGGCCTTCAGTGATTGCACTTGACGCTATCAAGAGGGCAGCAGCGCCATGGAGAGTTTTGTAGTTCTTCACTGTTGGCTTTGGAACTGCTATGGTGGCAGTACTGAGGTTGGTATCAATTGTAGTGCCAATCCAACCCAAATGGTAAGGGGTGCCAGGGTCAGAGTTACTGACAAGGTTCAGATTTGAACCCACGACACTGCACTAGTGAGGCGGTGATGGTGACCTCTGTGCCATCTTAGAAAGAGATGACGCGTACAGGCAGGTTAAGATGGCACTTGGATCGAAACGTTTTAACTTTGTGGCATCACAGCAGGCCATTGTGTTTGTTCACAGTGCGCTAAGACTGGCACCTGCACGGCCCTCATCTGGGCCAGTGGGACTGAACTTGATGGCCTCCGTTCCATTGTGCCCGTGTCCCCTCCGTGCTTGGCAGCTGGTCTAGGCCTTAATCGGACCCCAGCAGAGTGCAAGCCCAAAGAAACACATCAGCATGCGTGAGGTGACCAGGCGTGGCGATGTCATGAGCCAGGATTTGCCACCTTCTCGGGCACAAATGCAGGTGCCATCCAGAGAGTATCACTGAAATCTTTCTGAAGAGCAGGCAGCTCAGTCCATATTGAGTTGGCATCTCATTCAGGTCTGCCTCCCACCCCATGCTGCCAGCTTGCTCCCCACCAGCCTGAACTGGATTGAGCAGGTGGTGTGAGAATCCGAACACCGCGGGGACCCTCGTGTGACACCGTCAGGTCAGGGTGGTCAGCTGCTATTTGTTGGCCCCATGACTTTCCACTCCTCAAGGTGACCTGTCATGAACTGTGCCAGTGTCTGATGGTGCAGTTGGAGGAGCTGGTAAGCTGTGGGCCCTCCAAGGCCGTGTGCCTGTACTGAAGATAGCAGGCGGGGGGCATTGGGTGACGGTTATGGTGGTCCGTTCAACAGCACACAGGGTAACTGAACAACCCAGCTTGGTGCATGATCTAAGCACATGCCACTTGGGATGCCACACTTGTACTGAGAGTCGGGCATTGTGCTTAGTTGAGCGCCAGGTTCAATGTGGGCAGGCTGGGCCTCCTCTGAAGGCCCAGTGCTGCCCAGTCCATGTTTTGATGCCCTCCAGTCGTTCTCTTGCCAGGTTCCTCCAGGACAGCCGCGTGGCATGTGAGATGGGCCTTTACTACGTGCTGCACGTTACCAAGCAGAGGAACAAGAACGCCCTGCAGAGGCTGCTGCCTGCCCTCGGTGAGGACGTTTTGTGTGGCTGATCGTGCCAGAGGTTGGCAGTGCCCGATGCTGACGTGTCTGCTCTTGTCGTTCCAGTGGAGACGCACAATGACCAGGCCTTCGGTGACGTTTTCCTGCACTTGTTCACGGGCACCCTGACCCTGCTAGCCGAGGAGTTTGGCTCGGAGGATTTCTGTTCTGCTGTGTTTGATGGCTTCTTCCTCACCACCTGCTCCAGGTAGGCAGCTGGCTGAATGGGGCAAATGCCACTAGCTGGCCACGTGCCCTTGACAAGCTGTGCCATCTCTTTCAGCAGGGAGAACGTGCATCGCCATGTGCTGCGCCTGCTGCTGCAGATTCACCCCAAGGTGCTGCCCACCCGGCTAGAAACCCTGGTGAAGTCGCTGGAGCCTTCTAAGCAGGTGCGCCCCGTGGTCTCGATGGGGTGTGGGTTCTGGGAGTTGGGCAATGCCAGTGACACTTCTTGTCATTTGAAACACAGGCCAGCGACGCAGTGCGGGAGCTCCACACGCAGCTGGTGGACAAACTGGACTCGCAGAAGAAAAGCCCTGCCAACGCGGCGGAGACGACGCCCATGGAGCTGCCCGTCGCAACGCCCGCCCTGACGCCCAGCACCCCTCCGCCAGTGGCCTCGCCGTCATTGTCTTCTTGAGGCTGGCCACCCTGTCTGGCTGTGCCCACTGCTGTTTGTAAATAATAAATTTACTGGTTTTTGACATTCTAGCCTGGTCACCTCCTTGGCAAGGTGGGCTCTTTGTTACTCGGGTGCCTCTTGGCAGTGTGGGGATGAACCCCCTCTTTTATTTCAGATTTGGGTGACAGCAGGCACCTTATGGTCAGTGCCAACCCTTCAACACCCTCTTGAGCGAGGCCCTTGGCTCGCCCTTCTGCCACTTTATCTTGGTGGGTTGCCCTGATGAGTCTGCAGTAGGCTCCGCCTTCGACTGGGGTCTCCCTTGTCGCCACCTGTGAACACATAGCCCCCCCCCCAGGCCGCTGCTTCAGAGCCACAGCGGTCTCCCTGCCCCTCCCCCGCGAGCTAGTCTGCTGGTCTCCATGGTAACAAGGACGATGCGCTGCATCCCATCAGCCAGCCAAGCGGCTCCCTCTCTGCAGCGCCATGGAGCCCGCGGTGCTCGTCTTCCTGCTCTACGTGATGATCTTCCACGAGCTCGTCTGCGGCTGGATGGAGTATCGGAAGCTGGCAGCCAAGCCCAAGAAGCAGAAGGGTCCGGTCTGGAGCGCCAGGTGAGTGCCCAGGGGGGCTGTGAGGGTGAGGTGGTGCCTGCTGGCCATGGGAGGGGGCAGTGTGGGTGGTGCGTGCGTGCGTGCGTGGGTGGGTGGAGTGGCACCTGGCATGTCTCGTTCAGAAATGACAATCCCATTCGCCACCCTTTACCCTCTGCTCTGATTTCTAGATCTTCCAGGTCTGCCACCCTAAGTGTCACCAGAGTACCCAACCTGCCCATCAAGGTGGAGCGCCAGCGGGACTGGAGGAAGGCCTGCAGGATTGTAAGGAAGGCTTGAGGCAATGGCAGAGGGGACATTGGGAGAAAGGAGTGGCCCACGTGGCATTGCCCTAAGTGCCAGCTGCCTCCTGCTTTGTGTCACTTGCCCCTTGTGTCTGGCTTGGGTTATCGGAGTGAGGGATGAGCACCTCTTTTGTCTTCGTCCGTCCGTCTGCTACAGTGATGCCACCAGCAGATTCGGTAGGAGTCACTGATGCAGTTGTGGCATCCTCTGCACAGGGTACACTTAAAGGCGGCCGCAGCCACATCAGCCCCTTCAAGTCCGTGGTGGGCACCAGCACCAGACCCTCCAAGTACGTCGCTGGCCCCTTTAGGCGCTATAAGCAGCACGGGTGGACGGGTCAGAAATAGCAGGCCTGGCCCATTTATATAGTGCCTTTCACCTGCCCACCTTGTCTTCGTGTTTTGGCCTGCGCTGTGAAAATGGCGATTCAGCAAATTCATCCAAGTGAGTGAAGGCCAGCAGGGGGCGCAGTGTTTTAGTCTCGTTGTCACCATACCAAGGAGGGTCTATGACAAGAAACTCGACCTTCAGGCGCTGGGGACACGTCGAGTGAAGTCACATGGGGGGTCTCGGTGCCTTAAACCTCACATGTGACAAGAAGAGCAGGCTGTGACCTGGACTGTCCTTCTGTTCCTGCCATCTTAAAGGGGCCTGCTGCCACTTGTATGGAAACATCCTGGCATTGTGGGTGGCACAGCCTGTCCTGGCAGTAATGGGCATAAGGCAGCAAATGGTCCTGGACAGGACGCCACTCACGTGAACTTTGAAGGCAAAATTAGAAAAATGAAACTGCAAGCTGCTGGGTGGTCTTAGCATGTCTGCTTTGGGTGGGTGTGATCAGCATGGATTTGTGACCTCTGCTGCCTTCTCCTTGTCACAAAATGCGTGATTGTCATTTAAGCAACAATAAACTAAACTGAACTGAATTGGGTGGGTGCATATTTATGGGGGGTGTGGGCAGCATGCCCACTCAGGTCAAGTGGCTCCTGCTTGGGAGTGATGAGTGGATGAAGTGGCGGTGACGTCATTCAGGGGTCAGTGGCTGCTGAGCATAAAGAAAGACCCAAATAAACGAGTGGACGACTTGTTTGTTATTTCTGTGTGTATGGAATAACTCGACGGTGACTGTCACGGTGTCACAGTGTCACAGCTTGAGCTTGGCCATCTTAAGTGTGTCAATGTAATATTTTACAATCAAATGAGGTGGCAGACGCAACCACACATGACATCATCTCCTAGCTGTGTTCAGGTGGCAGAGCAGTCAGCTGATCAGAGAGATGGGAGGGGTCGAGTGCTTGATTGACAGTGTCTTGATGCACAGGTGGGCGGGGCACTGATGAGCCCCACAAGAGAAGACAACACACAGCAATTCAGAAGAAATTGGGGGGTCTGGGTTTACACCCTGAAAGCTGAGAGGCTCGAGTGCACTGTGGTGGGCAGCCATCTTGACTGTGGCACCCTGCTGTTGTTCTTCTGGACCCCTGGCACTTCAGTATAGAGGGGGCATCACCCCTTACAGTCAGTGGAGCCACATGGTGTGCCAGGGTGAAAGGCACTATATCATAGACGAGTGGGTTTAAGATTAACAGATTCTTTACCTTTGGTTGTGGTGCCAGTTTGTGAAAAGCTCTGAGCTGGGACAACTGGGTGGACTTCAGCTTTTCTGCATTGGACTCGGAGGTCTGCATGGACACCTCCCCCCAAACCCCCAATATCCCTGGCAGTTTTTTGGCGCGTGACTCTGGGTGTCACGTGGTGGCCGACTGAACACGTGAGGGTTGGTCAGATGAAAGGAGATGAAAGTCAAGAAGCTCAGGGGCGTCACATGCACAAAGAAATCCGACTGAGAAATGAGGCAACAGTGCCCCCTAGCAGCAAACTGGCACCACTGGGCCTGACAGCAGTCAAGGTCACCTCAGCAGCTGACAGCTCGTGTGTACGCCCTTGGGTGACATCCCCACTGACACCCATGCACCTGCACTTGCTCAGACTGACCTATTGGGGTCAGCACACATGGTAAGAAATCACATGTGAAGACACTTGAGGGGCAGCCCTGGCATGATGGCAAAAATCAGCATGGAGGGCACAGGCAATTCAGACCAAATGCTGCAGGGCGACACTACACGTGGGTCACCGTCCTCCATGAGCAGCACCCGGGCTCATTTTAGGACCATCCATCAGGCCCGTCCTGTCTCCTTGGAGACGAGGGGGTCTTGCAGTGGGCTCACAGACAGCTGGCACTTGTCCTTGCAGACCTTAACCCCTGCTCAGCTGGCACCCGATGACAGTGGGAGTCTGTGTGGTTTCTTTAATGTAAGCAGGGGACAAGGACAGTGCAGGACCCCTTTGCCCACCATCACCTTCTCATTGAGGTGGTCATCATTTATACTCAGATACATCTCTGATGTCCTCGCCGTCGGCTAACGAATTACAGCAAAGGGGTGGAGCTCCTAGCTAAACTCCCATTGGTTGATTGCACCACAACCCAATCATAAGGCCGCCACACATTCCACCCCATAATACTCGTTTGGTGGTCTCCTGGCAGACCCTGCAATGGCTTGTGTGTGCTCCAGTGTGAAGAACAGCGCCAGCCTAATAACAGTAGGATTACGAGCTCAGTGGCGCTGCTTACTCTCGAGCACATCACGTCCAATCCATCATCTGCTGCCCCTTCGACCGACGGACCCCGGCTTGTGTCAATCTTGACAGGACGGCCCCCGTAAATCGTGGGGACACACAGATGTCAAGAAGAGGCCAGCTCAGAGAACTTACTGGAACAAATGAAGAAAATGAACGATGACAGAAAGTGAAATGACACGTTGAGTAAATGGCGACACTCACCGCGCTGGCATCACACGACGCCAAGTGAAGAGCAGTCGGCCTTGAGAATTCGTGTTCTCCTCTTCACGTGAAGGTCATGAAGGTGGCTTTACCAGCCAGGCACCAAAGGTCAGACGCAGAGCTCGAGCTTCTCACAGCGAGCTGTGGGGTCCAAAGGGACGGAGGAGAGGAGGACGCACGGGCAGAAGGCCGCAATGGCGGACACCTCAGCCCACTCACCCTCAGACGGCCTCAGCATGCGGTGGGTTTCAATAAACGTCTCCCACCACCACGAGGACTCCTGACTTTTACCCACTCGGGCACGTCGTCGTCGTCCTCCTCTTTTCTAATCACATTCAGGTCAGCAGCACCAGCTGTCGAAGTTGGCGCTTCATTCTGCTCAGTCGTGGCTCGGCTCCGTCGGCCGACTTGTGGCACATGTGACTGGTGATGGGCATTGTGATCTTAGTGACAGGTGATGTTCAGAGTGCCAGCCTTGTCAAAAACACCCAAGTGCCATGCCACACATACATTTTCTGACTTGTTACTCTGTACTGCCCACTTAAATATTGTTGATGCCACCCACCGCTGCAAAGAGACTGCTGGGTAATCCAGTGAGGACCCTCACCCTCCCCACGCCAGCGAGGCCCACATCCAAAAAATCAAATCAAACCAAAGTAACCCCCCCTTTAATACATACGACACACAGCTACACCTCCGCAGACCCCAGCGAGTCAAACATCTCTTTGGAGCTCTGGAACATTTCCGAGAGCTTCTTGACAGACTCATCCGCCACACATTCCTGGTGGTCTCTGTCCACTTGCTCCTTATGCTTTGCCAGGGTGTGCTGTGGACAGAAAAGCCAGACGGTTTGTGTCAATTGACTGAGCCCCTCGCACGCGCCAGCTTCAATGACGAGACCCCCGCCAACCCAATCGGCTGAAGCCTACCACCCAGCCACGACATTCAAGTCTCACCTCCATCTTTGACAAATAGTTGGTCACCATCTCTAGGATGACATTCAGATTGGAGACCACCCTGCGTCTCTCTTCAGTCTTCTCTTGAACAACAAAGTGATACCTGAAAAGAAACAGTCCTTAAGACCCCACTGCCAATCAGCCCACCCACTCGAGGTCCCACCTATGGTATCTGTGCAATGCACGTGTAGGTCCTCTCATGGACGACCGAGAACACATTCTGCAAACAAACATCCCGTTGCTAGGCGGCATCTCCGAACGTCAGAAGGAGGCAGAGATGCCAGCGGGAGTCATTTGGAGGAGTGTGCCACCTTTATGGACGGATCGTATGGTGGGTTCCACAGGAGACGGGCAGGAGAGGTAGGCACATGCCACTGGGTGAGAGTGACCTGCTCAGCTTTACACAGGCAGACACACCACGCTGCCCATTTAAGGATGGGGTCAAGGGCCGATGCCAACGGCTTTGTTTCACCCTGCTTGTCGATCAATCCATCCAAATGAAAACGAGTGACGAGCTTCAGCGACACACAAGTAACGCCATCGTGGTAAAAGGCAGGCCACCGTGCCGAGAGCGTTAGCTCTCCAAAGACGCCCATTCAACCCCCGCAGTGCCACCCTGGACGGGGGTCACACATATCTAGTTGGCACGGCTGGTTAGATGGAGCACTTGCCATACCTTTGGATACATGACCACCAGGAGTGGCAGCGAGGTGCTGTGGTCCCCATTGTGTAGTTGGGTGTCAAAAAGGCACAGAAGTAGATGGAGGTGACAAACAGAAAAGGCAAAAAGATGACAAAGCCAGGAACAAACAAACAAACAAACAAACAAATCAAGATGCCACCACCCAGCGCACAAGTCCGAGGGACTCGTCAAGAATCTTCACTACCAAAGCGGCTTTGAAAGGTTGGTGTGACGCGTGCCATGTGATCAACTCTAAGTGGCGGTGCCTGCGCTAGAAAACACAAAAACGAGGCCGAAAAGATTCCGAGTCTCGTACACGAGCAGCGAAACAAAAGGCACAGCCACAGAATCTCGACATCTCCAAAGCCCAGCGCTCCGGCTGTTCGTCACTAAGCCGACTGTCCCCTCTTTGTGAGACGGCCGTTTGCCACAAGCGCATTTCCTTACTGTTGCTGCGCCGCCTTCAGCTCCTCAGACACTTTCTCCACGTCCTCCGTCATCGTCTTCTCCAAGGCGGATTTCCGGTCCTCGAGGGATTGCACTTCCAGCGCCCAGCTCTCCTCCTTCCTCTTCAGTTCCTAAGCGTGAGTGGGCACAACTGCTTGAATGTCCCCCCTCTGGCCTGGCCGGTCACGGGTACAGTTTTACAAAATACAAGCGGGCCACTGGAAGGGCTGCCATGGCTCTTTGGCACTTACCTCGGTGTCCTGCTCCACCTGCTCAGTCAGTTTTTGCAGCTGCTGGTTCAACTGTTTAATCTCAGTCTCCTTATCCAAAAGGACGGAATTCATCTGCAGGAAAATCCAAGGACGCCAGGAGTTAACAAACAAAAACACCAGCAGGAAAACGACGGGCCTGTCCTCGTGAAGGGCCCAGTCTGCCCAGTTACTGTTCTTCACCAGGACTTCAGTGCCACTGCCAATACCGCCACTGGACTGGCATCATGCCACCCCACCCCACTACTTATACGACACAGAGACATCGGCGGAGGCTTTAGACAACGCGGCTGCAGAAGTCAAGCTGGCACAAACGACGCCCCCTGCAGAGGCACTATATTCATTAAGCGGACTTCACAGAAAAATCTCCACTGCCTTGCGTCTCTCAGAGGCTTCAGTTCAAGTGGCACACGCAAAGGTCTCTCGTTTGTCTTCAGCAGATGGCACACAAATTGACAATCAAGAGGAGGACAAGCTTGTCACCTGCCTAGTGACATGGCTTCAAGGCCATCCATGAGCAGCACGTGTGAAGTGCACAGCGAGTCCACCGCTGCAGACTCCTGTGTGCCCACACTGTGCCACACAGGAGGCTCACTTTCTTGTCTCGCCAACAATACGGACGACAGAACAACATGGCGTCACTTACCGACTGCGGTTCAACAAAAACGATGGCAGTTGTGTGACACTCTGAGCAGGCAGCACAAATCAAACAGGGCGACGCAGTTTCACATTAGGAGGTACCACAAGCAAGAGTGCTGGGACATGTAAAGGAGTAAGGGGGGCCGTGGGACCCTCAAGTGCCATGAACAGTCACTTGTGTCCAGACGGCGGCAGCATGGTGGAGTGAAATATGAAACGAATGTAAGTGGAGCCTGAGCTGTCGCATTAGTGAAGGTTTACTGCCCCCCGTTAGAGTAACTCAATCGTTTTAATAGAAATCCATTCAAATGACTGGGACATTTCCAGTGAATGTGTCCTCGGATCACAGCTCCACAAGTCAGCCAGCTCGAGCTCAGCACTCGTGACCTTATTAGTGAGCGGTGGCTTCTGCCGTCAGCCTCATCTTCTGTTCTTCAGAGCCCCTCAGAGTCCTACAGGCGATACCCTTGAAGATGGCCTCCTGCCCCAATAGGATTCTCACTGTGGACCGACCCTTGGAAATGCTTTTCAATCCAGTAACAATTCCACTGTCTCCGTCCACAGCAACAATCATTTACAGAGTGAAAGAGAACAACCCGGCGATTTCTTGAACCTTCGTGCACTCCACGTCAGAGGCGGGCCGATTTATACAGCGCAGTCAGTTCAAGGTGCGGACCCCCTAACTGGCGTAAAGTAGACTCGTGTCGGGAGAAAAACATCAGAAAGAAGCCTAGCGGTGGTCTTCTCTCAGAACTGCTCATCTGTGCGCAGTGCGTTATTGAGGGGCTCAGCGGCAACACCCTCCACTATTTACTGGACAGGATTTACAGGGCCATCGCCATCAGCAGTGACATTCGTCAATCCAGTCCCCCAGCGGACAGCTACTGCTCTGTCACGGCACTGCCAACTGCAGCGGGTGTCGAGTCTGACGTGTCACTCAAGGCATGGAGGTCTCATTGGAGAACTTGACTTTGATTTGCAGGCTCCTGCTTTCCGCATGCTATCTGTAAATTGAAATACAAAATGGAGGAGAAGCCCGGCTGAATTTTACCTGCTCCACGGCTTCTTCGAGGCTCAGCTTGTGGTGAAGTTGTTTGCTGGTCTCCTCCTCCATCTGAGAGATCATATTTTTGAGGGGAATCTAAAAAGACAAAAAGCACCAGTGAGTTCTCGCCTCCAGCAAGCCCCGTCTGCCCAGTTGTGTTCTTTCCCCTCATATGTAGTGGATGACTGGAACGCAGCCACAGGGGACGCACAAACCAGTGGGTTTCTTCTCGCCGGTCCCAAGCCCCGATAACAGAAAGGACATCTGGTGTAACATTAATGACATTATCAATATGCAGACAACAATACAGATTTCCGTACTGGAGGCCCGGGTTAACAATGGGCACCATCAGTACTGTTAGCCAACAGGGAGCTGGCAGAAATTGGGTAACGTTTGGTGAAGGAGATCATTAGAAGGTCCCTAAAGTCCTACTGTCCGCCACAATACTTGGTCGCTTATTCCAAGTGTCTGTGGTTCTTTCTGTAAAGAAAAATGTCCAAATGTTTGGTTGAAATTTCCAGCTGTGTCCCCCCGCATGTTCTTGAACTCATTTTAAAGTCACCGTCTCGATCCACTGGACAAATTCCCTTCATAATTTTTTAAGCACTTCAATCAGGTCTCCTCTTAATCTTCTTTTGCTTAAACTGAAAAGAGGAGGAGGAGGGTTAGGAGAGCGGAAGTGTGGGTAGGAACTTTGAATGTTGGCAGTCTGGGGGCATATGCTAACTTTCTCCCCTTACCAGTCAAAGTTGGGTGTCCGATAGACGAGAAGGAAGATTTCTGGATTGAGTTGGATGAAGTGGTGGAGAGTGAACTCAGGGCGAGACAGTGGTGTGATTGGAGTGGATTTCAATAGACATGTTGGTGAAGGGAACAGAGTGGATGAGCGATGGATAGGTATGGTGTCAAGGAGAGGAATGGGGGAGATGAAGGTCAGACAGTAGTGGATTTTGTGAAACGGATGGGCATGGCTGTGGTGAATACGCATGTTAAAAAGAGGGAGGAACACAGGGGGACTTGCAAGAGAGGAGGAAGATGCACACAGGAGAATTATATCCTATGTAGATGGGTGATAATTAACGAGCAGCAGGATGGTTTCATCACCACAGACGTGATGTTTGCTCTGAGGATGTTGATGGAGAAGTAGAGAGAAGACCAGAAGAAGTTGCATTGTCTTTGTGGACTTGCAGTATATGACAGGGTGCCAGGACAGGAGTTGTGGTATTCTATCAGGAAGTTGGGAGTGGCACAGGTTATGTATGAGGGAAGTGTGACCGTAGTGAGGTCTGCAGTGGGAGCGACGGAGGT
>NW_024379337.1:0-8021 GCF_016835505.1 Polypterus senegalus
CAGTTTTGGGTTTGACAAAATGTAAACTCTTCTGTTAGGTTGTGCTGGGACTGCAGTGCAGGACTGTGCAAGGATGACTGGAAGTTTATTATCCAGTTAGTCACAACAGGATAAAAGTTCAATGATGATTATGCACTGTGTTATGAAACCACCAAATGACAGTACACCGTTTTCATTGTTTTAGGTATACACATTATGTTGAATAATCACAAATAACATGAACACTATTTTCATGGAAACAGATCTACTCAAGAAAACACACTGCACTGTTCTCCAGTATTTGTCTAGTAATAATTAGAAACCAACTAACATAAAGTTAATTTCTGAAATTGCATAAAAAAATAGCATAAAAAGCTTGCTATTTTGCCACTGAATAGTACAATTTGTTTTGTACCATCTTGCAGCAGCACAAAGAAGCGATTTTTTTTAAAGCCAAAGAAAATAAATGAGAACCAGTAAAATGACCTACTGCTACTTTACTTTGTGACAAGAGCTCCTAATTATTTACTCTTTAGTCATAAAATCATGTTATCCAAAATAACAGAAATGTGAATAATTAAAATTAAATTTACTAGAACTGAATGTTTTGCACTGATGCCAAACACACTAATGTTTAACGCTAAATTGAGTTTTTGATGGAGCATAGAAAAAGGTTTTTCCTTTTCCTTTCCTATATTTCAGTAGAATATTGATATGCATAAACGAAATGAACAGATTCTTTTCATTCATCACATGCATCTCCAATGTGCCAGTTTTTATTTACAAACATTTTTATCTCTTTTTAATATATCATTCAGACTTCAAAAACAATCTGTTAAGGGATGGGTGCTTCTGTGTTGCTTTTGACAGAGAACATTATTCTGAAATTTCAAAGGTCATCAGACATCTTATAAAAGCATCAGACATGATAGTACAGAGAGACTAATAAGAAAATATTTTAATTACTAGCAGACCTTGTGGTTTGCTGCAGTCGCTGTAGTTGGAATAATTATGTATCTACATGCGACTTATAGAGCTTCTTTATATACAACATTTTTGGTTTGTCCTGCTTAAGGAAAAAGAATGGCAAGACCGCGTCGGCTGCGGAGCTCAGCTTGGAGC
This sequence comes from Polypterus senegalus, assembly GCF_016835505.1. NCBI lineage: Eukaryota > Metazoa > Chordata > Cladistia > Polypteriformes > Polypteridae > Polypterus > Polypterus senegalus. Next base: position 1,102 of record NW_024379337.1, read on the forward strand.
GAAATGAAGTGAATGAAATGACATGAATGGAAGGGAGATGATCACGTGACTTCCCAACCGCCTTAACTCTCCATCCCTCCACAAACACAGTCTCTCAGATCCCAACTCTCCTTTATATGTATAGATTACAATTGCGGGTGATGGTGGCACAGTGGGTAACGCTGCTGCCTCACAGTAAGGAGACCTGGGTTCACTTCCCAGGTCCTCCCTGCATGGAGTTTGCATGTTCTCCCCGTGTCTGTGTGGGTTTCCACCGGTACCTTGGTTTCCTCCACAGTCCAAAGACATGCAGGTTAGGTGCACTGGCGATTCTAAATTGTGCTTGCTGTGTGTGTGTGCCCTGCGGTGGGCTGGCACCCTGCCCAGAGTTTGTTTCTTGCTTTGCTTATTTAAACATACACTTACGTACACAGGAGGCCACTCAAGCATGCAGCACATGAACATGCATGCACACACACTCATACACTCAAAGAAATTTATAAGTGAAGATAGCTGACAACTTGTTTGTTCTACCAGACCATATGTTGGATGATGAAGGGAAAGAAACACACATCTAAATCTATAAAGGTCAATGTGGGCAGAGGTATTAAGCCACTGCTGCACCAGTCTGTCTGTTCAAATTAAATTATTATTGAAGTTGTTCATTTCTTTTAATTTCCTGTTTATTTTGCTCTATATTTATTTGTGTACATAATAAATATTATATATGTTAATGTACTTGATTATTGTATTATTGTACTATACAGTCAGCTATATTTGTATAGTAAAATCATTCATTGAGTGATTTCCTGCAGTATCACTAAAGTGAAATTTACATGGAAGTACTGGATAGAACCACTGGAAAAATTACTTTTCTTATATTGTTTTTGCTCTGACCTGATGCATAATTTTAAAATTCCTAATATTTACATATTAGAAAGAACCCAACAGAGCTGCTCCACGGCCCTACATTTCCCAGCATGTCCTACAGATGCCCATTTGGGTGCCCACATGTGCTGCCATCTAGTGTACCAAGGAGACCATAACCACATCCTATTGTCTCCCTTGTCCTTCTAGGTAACTGTTTCTGCTCCATACCTATCCGGATGCCAACCCACTCTTTACAGAGCTGGCATCTTCTGCCAGCCTCTCGGAAGAACATGAACTGTTCTTTTGTCCTTCCTGCAGGCCTCCCAGACAGATAATGGACCAGAGGCCATCCTGCATGAGTTGCAGAAGTATGGATGCTGTCGATCACAACAAATTGACATGTTATGTTATGTGATGAGTATCAGTGGTATTTGATGTTTGTTGCTTGTTTGTGATACAGTCCTAGACATTGCAATTCATGTTGTTAATATCCAATGCAAATGATTTCTGGATGATAACATTTTTAGAAAAAAAAATGAGCACCAATGTGACATGAAGCAGAGGAAGAAACAGATGATGCATGAGTTTCTGAGTTAGCAATTGTCTACTTTGTTTTGGAGACATTACAGGGCACATTATCTTCATACCAGTGAGTAGTTGAATGTGTTAATATGAGTCTCCTCATCATTATTGGTAAATCCTACTGCTGGGCCATCCTGAAGTGTCTGTTCATAGCTGGTAGTAAAACCATTATTAAATGGTGGAAACAGTGCATTGAGCACAAACCTTGGGGTATTCTTGTGTGCAGAGTACAATACAATACAATACAGTTTATTTTGTATAGCCCAAAATCACACAGGAAGTGCCGTAATGGGCTTTAACAGGCCCTGCCTTTGACAGCCCCCAGCCTTGACTCTCTGAGAAGACAAGGAAAACTCCCAATAAAACCTTGTAGGAAAATGGAAGAAACCTCGGGAAAGGCAGTTCAAAGAGAGACCCCTTTCCAGGTAGGTTGGGCGTGCAGTGGTGCAAAAGTGGGGGTCAATACAATACAATATACACAACAGAACAATTCCTTAAGACAGCATAATAAAAATTTTAGAATTACGGTTTAACAGTAGATGATATGACATAATTAGGTTTCGATATTTTTAGAGTCCTGAGACCTCATCCATCTAGCTGCATCTCCATTTGGCCATGCCACGGCTGAAACTTGTCTGATGAAAGGACCTCTCTCCATGATTCCTGTGATCCTCATCAGGGATGACTTTACCATAGGCAGGCAAACAACTTGGGTGGAGCCGTGGCACCAATGGCCACATTTGGTACCGAGAAAAGAAACAGAATAGGTGAGGGTTAGTATTCAAATATAATTATCATGTTACTTATGTTATAGTGCTAATGACTAACAAAAGAGATGCAGTATGTACAGTTAATCAAGCTCTAGTCAGGATATGCTAAACTGAAGTAGTGAGTCTTCAGCCGGTTTAAAGGCTGAGACCGAGGGGCATCTCTTATGGAAGCAGGAAGACTATTCCACAGTTTAGGGGCCCTGTAACTAAAAGCTCGACCTCCCACTGTTATTTTATTAATCCTTGGAATCCTAAGCAGACCGGCATCTTGAGATCTTAATTGCGCTCAGGTTTGTAAGTCATGATAAGTTCAGAAAGTGCTCGGACCTTGGCGTAATGCTTTATATGTTAAAAGGAGGATTTTGAAATCTGCCCTAAATTTAACTGGGAGCCAGTGTAAAGATTTAAGAACTGGTTATGTGTTCATATTTTCTTGTTCTTGTAATAATCTCTTGCAGCGGATTTTGGATTAACTGAGGCTGTATAGAGAACAGTTTGAACACCAGTGAACACCGCATTGCAGTAGTCAATCCTACTAGAGATAAATGCATGAATTAATTCTCACAATCCTGTTTATTTAGAAAGCCTTAATTTCCTAATATTTTTAAGATGGAAAACAGGTTTTGGACGACTTTGTAATATGCGCTTTAAATGACATGCTAGAGTCAAAGATAACTCCTAGATTAGCGGGCTGATTCAGTAAAATTAATTGGGATTCCCACTGAGTTAAATGATTTACAAAATATTGCTGTGATCAGCGCCATTCCTCCAACAATTAATCATCTCTGTTTTATCTGTATTTAAAGACAAGTAGTTCTTTATTCATCCATTCCTTTAATTCTAACACAACTAATTAAAGACAACATCGAGAAACTTCATTTGATTTAAAATGAAAGGTATAACTGGTGTCATCTGCATACGAGTGAAAATTAACATTATGTTTCCTAATGAGAGATCCCAGTGGAAGCATGTAAAGTGAAAACAGTAAAGGTCCAGTACTGATCCCTGCGGACACCATATTCAACTTCTGTGTATAATGATGGAGTACTGTCAGCATATTTCTGTACATATTGAATCGATTTGATAAATAAGAACTGAACCAAGCGAGCACGGGCCTGTAAGTCCAACATCGCTTTCTAGCCTGTGCAGTAAAATAGAATGGTCAATGGTGTCAAACGCTGCACTTAAGTCCAACAAATAATTACAGTGGAATTTCCTTCATCAGAGGATATCAGAATGTCATTTACAACCCGGTTAGTGCCGCTTCTGTACTATGACCAGTCGAAAGCCAGACTGGAATTTCTAAATAAATTGTAATGCATAAGGTGTGACTGAAGCTGACTGGCTACTACTTTCTCTAGTATTTTAGAGAGAAATGGTAAATTTGAAATAGGCCTATAGTTATTTAGTATGTGGGTCTAGGTCTGACTTTTTAAGTAAAGGTTTAATGACTGACACTTTTAGTGCATCAGGTACTGTGCCATGCATAATGAACTATTGATAATGTTTAGAATTGGTGCTACAAGAACATCCATTGCACTTTTACTAGTTTTGTTGGCACTGGATCTAGGGAACAAGTAGTGGGCTTCATTTTCGAAATTAAAGTTAAGACTTCCTGCTCAGTTACAGGATTAAAATTATTAAAGTGCTGAATACAATGTGCAGGGTCTGCTAAGTTAGTATTTGGCTTGTACTGTGATGCTGAGATTCTTGATCTTATATTTTAATTTCTCATTGAAGAAGTTCATAAAGTCTGTCAAATGCTAATATCTGTTGGTATTTTGCACTGTTGATCTGAATTCCCATTTGTTAATTTAGCCACTGCTCTAAAAAGTACCTTCTAGGATTTTTTATTATTGCTATCTATTAATGTAGAATAGTATTCTGAGCGAGCTTTTAAAGAGGGCCTTTTTATATTCTATAACACCTCTGTCCATGAATTTGAAAGACATGTAGCTTTGTTGTTCTCCATCTGCGTCCAGTTTTCTGACACTCTAATTTAAGAGCTCATAGTGTTTCATAAACCAGGGAGAGTTTCTAGTGCTTTGATTACTTTTGTTTTTAGGGGAGTCACTGTGCCAGAGCATCTCTCAAGGTCACATTATAATGTGATGTTAGCTGATCTAAATTGTTTTCCAGCTTATATTTGATGTTAACTGATCTAAATGGTTTTCCACAATTAACCTCAACTTACTCAAGGTATCTATAAATTTTGAAGCAGAATTACAATCTAGATGTCCGACTGTCTTTGTTTTAATCTCATGAAATTGGCAGGCAGAACAAATCAAACGTAATTAAGAAGTGATCGGAAATAACCATTTAATGGAGTAATATTTAAATTTTGAATTTCAACTTTGTAGTTATAATTAAATCTAATGTATGGTTATGATTATGAGTTGGACCTTAAATCTGACAAAATCCTACTGAATTTAACAAATAAGTAAAACATTTGCTAAAAGTGTCAGTTTCACATCAATGTGTACATTAAAATCCCCATCAGAACTACGTGATCATAATTTATTGCCAAATCAGAGAAGGTTGCTAAATTCAGTCATAACAATGAATATGGCCCTGGTGGTCTGTAGACTAGACTATAATTGTGTTGGAATCTGTTTCATACATTTAAAATGAATGCCTCAAAGGATGTAAAGTTGCCTAAATTTTTAGGAGTGATTTGATTTTGTTACAATGAATTATTCCAAGGCCTCCTCCTCCTAGAATCTCTAGACTTATGAAGGAACAGGTATCCACGGTACGGCCTCAGCTAGGGGAACAGTGCACTTTACTAAGCCAGGTTTCAGTAAGAAGACACAGATCAGATTTTGTACTTAATCTATATCATTTACCAAAACAGCTTTAGTGCCAAGAGAGTAATGTTCAATAAACAGCATTTAAAACTGCATGGTTCTTTCTGAACTGCCGATATATTTTTGTTTTAATTTCAATTAAATTTCTATTACAGATGCCTCTGTGGAGTGTCTAGTTTTATCCCTGGTCTAATTTATACCTTATTTTGTTATCAATTAATTTATGGTTTGTTTCAAGACTAAATTTCACTGGATGCCCACAACAGGGATTATGGTAACAGCTTCAGGAAAATAACAGGTGGGATAAAGAAAGCCCGTGATTTAAGATCACATGACTCGCTGATGGTGCCTAATCAGTCAACCAGGAGTTTTGCATATTTTGGGATAACATAAGATCCTCCAGTTAGGATGAAGACCACTCTTCTGAAAAATCCAGGCCTTTTCCCCAAAAATCATCCCAATTGTTCACAAATGCTATGCTTTTATTTGCACACCAGGTTTCTAGCCAGCAGTGAAAGGAATGCAACGCTATAAATCAATCCCTCTATACAATCTTGGTAAGGGACCAGATACAATTAAATTCGACATTTTGTTTTAGCTTTGGTCATAGAGAGATGAAGTTCCGTTTAATACCTAGGATTGCTGTAAATAAATATCATTAGTGCCGCATGCAGCAATAAGGTAGATACTTATCGCGGCAACACGGTCCACGCGGCCTTTATGCCAGAAATCTTGGCCCCGCAAGGACTTAACATTAACTGTTGGTTTAACATAGTTTGGAATTCTAAATCCGCACTATGGAATCGCCAATATGAGCACTTTATTATTCTCAGTTTCACAGAACCAGTGAGAGCTGAGAACCTGTTCTGGGTCCAAGGTGGACCTGGGTGCTGGGGACTAAATTTTGGATTCTTAGACCCCCTACTGTTACCCACTCGCCCTGTGGTGAATTGGTGCTGCTGATTTCGGCCTCGCACTGACTACAGTGGACCTGAGAGACTGAAGCCAATCGATGTAGCCGAATTGTCTAAACAAACCGGTCGATCCAATTTCGGTTTCCTAATCGCTATCAGATTCCTAACGCGGTCCTCCACGGATTTTCCCCACCAACTCTAAATTAACTAAACATTTTGGCAGGTGAAGTATCTGCACTGTCGGCCGAAAACCTGAGCTGTATACTGCAGGACACACAATATATAAACGCGCCCTCGATGGGCAGAGAGCAGATAGAACTTACATTAAATGTTAGCATCTTGCCGCTTTTATAGGTGCTTCGCGCTCCTGTTGAGCTGAATCACCGCCGCTTTTAAGTTTCCACCACCCGCTAATGATCGAATTTAATTCTCACTGCCGGTTATTTCACTGGTCAGCGCGCTTTATCTCAGGTGAACTTGCTCGTGGCTTTCAAAGGGCTACGTGCCTGTGGAGACGCCGCCGCTTCTGCTTCCGCCGGCTGATCCGGCTTCGCTTCCGCCGCTGATCCGCTCTCTGCCTCGGCTGATCCGCTCTGCTTCCGCCAGCTGATCCGCCTTGCTTCCAGCGCTGATCCGCCTCTGGGAAAACCACCAGCATCTACATGAGTGAGATTTAACAGAGTGAGACTGTTAAATATGTATTGACAGCTGAAGTCAAAGTCTCCGTTAGGAAACAGTAGGCCCAGGTAACAGGCTGATATTCCCACAATGGCTCTGGACTTCACTGCATGCTTAAGAGGGAGGATGATGTTGAACCCTTTGGTAAAGTCCACAAAAAACAAAATGTTAGTTGCTTAATTTTTTGCATGTGGCTTAATGTCTTAGCGGGCACTAATCTGTTGCATAGTCCCTGAGGTGCCATCTCAAGACATGACTGTAGATTTTTGTCACCAAGACTATAATAGGCTAAATGACTGAAAGCTAAGTGCTGAAGATCT
>NW_024379338.1:0-5252 GCF_016835505.1 Polypterus senegalus
TAATTTGAAAATTTGATATTATTTTATATAAATTATAATTATTATTTTATTTATATTTAGGCATCCCTGCTTGAAAAGTTCTGGAGGTGGGAGGGTGCTCATAGTGTCAAATGCTGCAAGTATTTATTTCTTTGTGTTTAAAACATGAAACTTTTCACAGGTACAGTTGACATGTCTCAGGATAGGAGCATGCACTGATAAAGAGCGTTGCCACACCCCATACAACGAAACAGCTTGGGATCCCGGTTGGCATACACCCAGGCAGACACGCGGTCCAGTCCCACCCTCCAGAAATGGCCATCTATCTGCTGCAGCCAGATGTTACCGAAGTGTCCCTTGGCCTGGTGAAGCCTCTCAGGTCCTCAACAATAAGGATCCTATGAGTCTGATCACCCTCGGGTCGTAGTGCTGTAACTGACGCTCCATCACAATGCAGGTAATGTGCCTCATTTGTGTCCATGAATTAATAAAGTCAAACTGGCGGTACTCAAGGATTCTTTGAAGAGACTCAGTACCAAAGGAGTCCAAGTCTTCATCTCGGGTCACTGGATAGTGTCCATGTCTTGCAACAATATACCAAAACAGGAAGCACCAGGATTCTAAAGACTTGGACCTTTGTCCTTTCACTGAGATATCGGGAGCACCACACACCCCTTTCCAGCGACCTCATGAATCCCCATGCTCTCCCAATCCATCTAATGACTTCATTGGAAGTGTCAGCAGAGACATGAATGTCACTGCCAAGATAAGTAAACATCTTGACGAGGTTAACATTCCCTGCCTAGACAGACACACTGCTGATTGCAGAGCCCAAGAGGTCTTAAAGGCCTGGATCTTGATTTTTATCTAAGACACTCACAAGCCTTGACACTCAGACTCCTTGCTCAGTCTCTTGAGAGCCCCAATCAAAACCTCCATTGACTGAGTGAAAATCACAGCATCATCAGCAAAGTCAAAATCAGTGAATCCTGACACTAAGGGTTCTCATCGACTTCAAATGAGAATATCTGCAAAGTTTCTTTGCAGCCTGTGTTGATTTTCATAAAGTGTTGTGGTGTTCTACAGGGTGTGTTTATGATCCTGCTCTGTTTAGTGCTTGTATAGACTGGGTGTTGGGCAGGGCTGTGGGGTCCAGCGTATGTGGGGCAACTTTTGATGAAGAGATATTCACTGGAACACCTAAGAGATGAAAAAAACTGACCTGGCATTGTTTGAACAAAAATTTGGAAATATTAATGTCCACCTATTTTTTTTTGGCATCAGTGTTTGAGAAAGAATGTTTAAATTCGATACCGACATGATTTCTATCACATTTGAGAAGCCATATGTCAAGTGTTAGTGAAAAAAATTACTGTCCTTCCTATTTACTACATAATAAGGCTTTATTTTGGTGTTTTCCCTTCAGGCAGAAATTGCTGAAAAATGCCCTCAGGGTGTACTACTAATACTAATACTAATACTAATACTAATACTACTACTAATACTAATGATGTATTAAGCCTTAAAAAATCTTGCTCCTTATATTGTACATCTTGAAGTGCCTATCCCTTACATTCCAAGCTGCAAGAGCGGTGTTCTGGGTGGCAAGTGGGCAACCGCCTGCTTTGGAGGTCCACGTGTCCCTTTCGAGGATTTGTCAAGTTATATTCTCCAGTTATATTTTGATAATGTCTGCGTGTTATCAATCAAAAATTTAGCTGAATACTGAAATGAGAAAATCTGAAGTATGTTAACATTATTTTTATTAAACTCACGCGCAAGTTTATACAGTCCATACATACTGGTAACAGCGTTTAAGGCCACAACATCTCTTAATTATGTCTTTATGTGTGTATTATTTATGTATATTTTGTATATTATTTATTCCTTATTATTCTTATCTATATTTAATTTGTTTTCTTTACAGGCAACTACTTCTTGACATGTTGTAAAGCACATACATCCTTTGTATGAAAATGTGGTACAGAAATAAATGTTATTGTTCTATTATTACTGTTTGCATTTCCTACAAAAATAAAAAATACTTTGGATTTTCAGAGAGGATGTAAGCATGAAAATACACATTACAATCACACTCTACAACATAATAACAGTCTAAATCCAATACAAATCTAAAAAGTCTAAACAGAGTTTAACTTAAATTCCATAATTTGAGAAAAGATTGAGTCATGACCTTGATTTAAATGTAGGACATTGTAGATACATGCCATTTATATCAGTGGTTCTCAATGTTCAATTCTCAGGGCCCTCTGTGGCTGCAGGTTTTAGGTTGAATCAATATCTCAATCAGTCAGTCATTGTTACCATTAATTGATCTCATTGTTTAATTAGTTTATCCAATTTTCCTTTTATTTTGCATTTTATAATTACAAAAACACAGAAGTAAGTAACACTGAAGTAGTTTCTTCGTTCAGAATTCTTCATGCTGGTATCTGCTCAGTTCATCATTAATTGTCTGTATTCAGATACAATTAAGAAAGCAAACTACCCAGAAATAAGGAATTAAAAAATAAGAAAAAAGCTTTTATTAAAGATACAGAAAACATAGAAATATGTTTAAGTTTAAATCTGACACTATTGCACTTTTCTAAATGCAAAATAAAAGAAAAAAATTAGTTAGCTAATTCAGAATGAGATCAATTAAAGATAACGAAGACTGACAGATTGAGAAACTAGTTGGTCAAAACCTACAGCTACAGTGAACCGCAAGGACTGAAGGTTAACAACCACTGATCTTCACCATTCACTGTCCCACCAGGTGGATTTTCAAGCCAGTGCAGTCACACTTCTTAAAATTTCTCAAATGGTATGATTGCTCTATAAGGCAGCGTCATGCAAGATAACATGGTATTTCTCACTATCTCTGCATGGCTGCATCTGTATGTATATTCTGGGCTTTAGATGGGAAGTGTGCTTTGAAAGAACACATTGAATTTAAATAAATTAAATAGTAAAATTTTACTGTTATTCACTACTTAGCCACAAGAGTGATTCAGAATGCGTAACAGAGGTCAAACACACATCTACAACTGACAAACTCAAGAATCTAGGCTATCGCCAAAAAAACTTTAAACACTTTGTAAATGCTTTTTTAAATGATCCAAAAGTAAAACAGAGATTTGAGCACCTTGATGTTATTCCTTTTAAATCAGAAATACAATTATTCAAGTAATAACTGGAAGCTAAAATCAAATCATCTCAAAATACTGATTTATACACACAGACACACCTGCCAAATACAATTGTAGAGAAATACACTCTTCTATAACAACTGATACCATTTGTAATCTTGTGTTGCAAAAACTTGACCTTAACATTGGAAATCACCACACAGATACTAGCTCTAAATGTTTTTCAAAACACCATCTGTAGTGGCTTTAAAATGGTTGCTGATGATTTGAAAGAAGACTGACACACCAATATCTGGATTCTGCCGTTTATTCTGCAACAACTTCATCCAACTATAAGACAAGCAGTAAGGGCACAGTCAACACACGCAGCAACAGGCTGTGGTATAGCGGGTCCACAGCTCCTGCCAAAGATGGGCGTTTCTCACCTAAGTGCACAGGTGAGAAGCGGTCTGCATCAATAATTGTGAATCACGTCCCGTTATAAAGAGAAGCGAGGCGGCTGAGGAGGAGAGAAGAAAGAAAAAAAATGGAGGTTGCAGGAAGCAGCAAGGAGAAAGAGCCAGTGTGAGCAAGAGCGAGCGAGAGTGAGCAAGTGAGCGCTCATAGGCAGCCGGACGGTGATCCCCAGCAGGGGTGTTTGGTCAACACCTAGGGCAGCTGGAAGTGGTCGCTCCCGCTGAGAATTTTATGAAGGAGCGGGAGTGACCAGCAGAAGGACGGCTGGCCGTGTAAGGCCGAGAAGGCAGCGGGAGTCGGGAGGCTTAGGCAGTGAATTCCCTGACGTGAGTGTCCTGGTCCCCATGGAAGCCAAGTCTCGATCTAGGTGAGCTGAACCGGAGCCAGGGATCGAAAGGCCACCAGATCAGTTATGTGGAAAGACGGTCAGCAGCAGGTATGGCGACTCTCCTGTTACAAAGCCCGATGGGGGAAGCAGAGGAGCCGCCAGGTAAAAAGACACCGGGCTTTGTTTTCAAAGGACTGCTTCCAGCGTTATTTTAACCTCATTGTTTTAAAGGGTTGTTGTTTTTCTATTTATTGAATTTTTAACCGCCACTCAGGATTATTAATTTATTGAAGATTTTTGCAAAGCACTGCACTTTATTTAATTTGGACACTGCTTTGTTGTTGTTTTTTTTAAATAAAAGCACTTTGCACTTTTGCACCATCCCCTTGCTCCATTGTTGTGCCTCACTGCCAAGCTCATCGGTAACATTACCAACGGTGCAGGGTTCAAGGGCTCCCAGAAGCAAGATGGGAGTATGGAGTGAACCTGCATCATCACACAGGTGCTCTCTCAGTCTCCTGCAACAGCGCATCCGGCTTTTTCCAGGAGTTTGCTGTTATGCTACTGTGCGTCCAATGGGAGTTTCATTAATTAAAACGACTCCCCTGCTACAACAGGCAAACAGGAACAAAAGGTACACTGATTGCAGTCATATAAAACAAAATTCACAATATATAAAACAGAAGCATTTCAGTATTAAAAAAAATATAGTTTTGAGAATGCTCACAAAAATAAAACATTAAACAAACTCAGCCACACATCCAACAAGCACTTTAAGCAATTGCTGGACTAAATGCTTTACCTTCTTTTAAACCCCACAAAAGGCACATGACCATCCCTTAGGATCCATTTTCAAAAGACTTAAGGAAAACAATCTCACAATCAATAAGCAGAATTTGACACGCATAAAATATCTTTATGTATGATAGCTACAAATTATCAAAAATCATCTGTATAACCCAAGAAGACTGAAGCAAAAAAAAACATAAAAAAAAGTTAAAATGCTAGTGTATCTTCAGCCTTTATATGATAGCAAATTACTCTGCCTGATCCACTGCAGACTGTTTACAATCATACAGTCTTTACAAGGGCTTACTAGGTGTAACACCCAGTGTTTAGAACAGTGATGCATACACAAGCTTTAAATGTGTTAACTGAAAGACTGGATGGTCAGCCCTGTCATTTCACATTTTAAACCATACAGGAAAATGGTGTCATAGCAAGTCTTTTGACATTTGATGCATTCCTGAAACAATGAAAGGAGACCAATTAATCATTCAGTGTGTTTATAAGCACAAGCAAAATCAGGTTAAGTGAATATGCTGGATAAATTAGAA
>NW_024379339.1:0-16107 GCF_016835505.1 Polypterus senegalus
TTAGAGGAACATCCGTATCCCCTAGGCAAACAGCCTCTGTGCAAACAGCCCCTCTGCTCACACTCCCTCCATCAGGCAGAGAGAGTGAGAGTGAGAGAGACAGAGAGAAGCAAAAAATCAAGCATCGCGCGGGAAGCACATCGCATATCATTGAGGAGTTTTAGTTAATATGTAATACATGCTCTGATTGGGTAGCTTCTCATCCATCTGCCAATAGCGTCCCTTGTATGAAATCAACTGGGCAAACAAATTGAGGAAGCATGTAGCATAAATTAAAAGACCCATTGTCCGCACAAATCCACGAACCAGCGAAAAATCCGTGATATATATTTAGATATGCTTACATTTAAAATCCGCGATGGAGTGAAGCTGCGAAAGTTGAAGTGCAATATAGAGAGGGATCACTGTATTCACTACTTTGGTTATTTTCAGATGTGTTCACATATAAAGTGAAAAGTAACTCCTGCAGTAGCCATGTCTGTCAGTCTGTTCATCTGTCCTCATGAAACAATTCTCCTCCAAGTGGACCAGTTTTGTTCAGACTTGGCACACAAAGAGAGCTGGCTCAGAACCGACAGTAAGATGACTTCCTGTCCGCCAACATGAATTGCATTACGCGGATTAAAGACATAAAGGAGAGACAAGGAGGCTTCACATGAAGTTGTATTAATAGACCACCTGTGAAGCAAGAAGGAACTCTTGTGTAGAATGGAAACCTTGACAACTTGTATCATTTAGGAATGAAAAGACAAAGACACAACACACACAAACTCTTACAGAGTTGTATATGTGACATAATCAAGTAGCTGCTGGTAATTTTAAAATATAAATTTAACTTGTACATTGGAGATGACGGTTCTCACACACTTTATCATGCAGTTCAGAGTTTCTGCAAAGAGCACCATTTGCTGTTATTTAAAAAAACAAAGTACTGAGTTAATACAACTTCAAGTTGAGAGTAATATTAATATGAAATAGTGTAACTAAACAGCTAAAATATAATAAAAGACTGTTTAGGAGAGATGCGGTGGTCTGGCGCCTGCCCGGGGTTTGTTTCCTGCCTTGTGCCCTGTGTTAGCTGGGATTGGCTCCAGCGGACCCCCATGACCTTGTAGTTAGAATATAGCAGGTATGATAATGGATGGATAAATGGATAAATGAAATTAGATGAGCTTATGAGCTCACAATAGTGAACGAGACTCCTTCCCTAAAATAGGTTTACCTGAACTTCATCAAATAATTACTCAGTTATAACCTTCCACTTGCACCCTTGGCCAGACCCACCACACTTTTTAAAAGAAGTTTTCTGATGTGCTCATCAATGTTGCACTTGAGAAAGTGAGTTCCTCTTTAGATATGGGGGTCTTCTCTAAAGACAGCAGTAGTTGAACCCCTGCTCAAGTAAAAGAATCTTGATGCCTCTGTCTTTAACATTTTTAGACCCCTCTCTAACCTGCTTTTTTAAGTAAAATTTCAAAAGAAGCAGTTTTTTTAACCAGTTGAATAATTACTTTAATAAACACGCCATGCTTGATAACTTTCAGTCAGGTTTTAGACCAAATCACAGCACAGAAGCTGCACTGCTTAAAGTAGTTCATGACCTGCACACAGCTGTTCTCATTCTGTTTGATTTGAGTGCAGCATTCGACACCATAGACCACCGCATTCTTATTAATCATCTTAGCCAATGGGGGTCTTTCTGGTAAAGTCCTAAATTGGTTTCAGTCTTATTTAACACGCAGGAAATGTCTTTTTAGTTATAGTGATTGTAGCTGAAGGATCCATGATATTTTATATCGTCTACCACAAGGATCTATTCTGGGCCCACTGTTATTATTTTCAATTCACATGCTACTTATAGGCAATAGGGTGGGCTACCACAGCTATGCAGATGGCATACAGATTTACTTATTTACAGCCCCCGATGACCCTGACTCTGTGCCCTCTGATCCAATATCTGCCTAGTATTACTGAACGGATGAATAGTAATTTTCTCAACCAAAATAAGGAAAAAGCTGAAATTTTAGTTGTTCACAAAAATGGAAATAGCAAGGATCTGAACCCCTTGGCATTCAAAGTCAAGAACTTCAGAACTTAGGTGTGATCATGGACTCTAAACTTGAAATCACACATTAACTAGATTACTAGGTCTGTGTCTTTTCACTTAAGAAATATTGCAAAAGTTAGACTTCTTTTAACATTGCGAGGTGCTGAAAAATTAATCCACGCTTTTGTTTTAGCTGACTAGATTGCGGTAATGCACTCCTAACTGGAGTACCTAAGAAAAGATGTCAACCAGTTGAAATGAGTTTAAAATGCAGCAGCAAGAATCTTCGCTAGAAAAAGAAAATCTGGGCACATCTCAGCCGTTTTAGTATCATTCCATTGGTCACCTGTGTCCTTTAGAATCGATTTTAAAATACTGCTAATACTGATATATAATCCATCCATTCATCCATTATCCAACCTGCTATATCCTACTACAGGGTCATGGGGGGTCGGCTGGAGCCAATACCAGCCAACACAGGGCGCAAAGCAGGAAAGCTCACCGCAGGACATGCACACACACACACATCAAGCGTACACTAGGAACAATTTAGGATCACCAGTGCACCTCACCTGCATGTCTTTGGACTGTGGGAGGAAACCCACGCAGACATGGGGAGAGCATGCAAACTCCATGCATGGAGGACCCGGGAAGCGAACCCTTAAGGGCTTCCTAACAGCGAGGCAGCAGCGCTAAAACAGCGCCACCGTGCAGCCCCTGGTATATAATTTTAGGATTCATTTTGGAGTTTGCATTCCCAGTCGTGACTTCAGATCGTGTCACGCTGATTTGCTTATTATACCGAGAACTAAGCATTAAAGAAGTGGTGAGGCGGCCTTTTACTACCATCCATCAAAAATTTGGAATACGAGTTTACTGACAGATACGCCAGGCTAACACCATTGATCCATTTAAAAAAACATTAAAAACCCACTTTTTGAGTTTGCCCTCTTCTTAACTGATTTCTGTTCTACTTTTAATAGATTACATATGAATTGCAATATCATACACTTCCTGGAGGTGCTTTCATTATTCATCCCTACTTTTTAGGTTTTCTTTTCCGTTTTCTCTGTCGTGGCGTTTAATGTCAAGACCACCTGATCAAAGTCCTGTGCAGCCGCTTGTGATGATGGAATGAAAGTCGAGACTCCAACTGTCGATGAGACCCACTGCATCAAACTGACTAATATGAAGATTAAAAAGAATAAGATTGACTTTAGCAACTTTACGTTAGGTAGAAGGCACCGTGTTATGTTTTGGTTTTAGTTTTGGTTTTTTCTGTTCTCTCTGGTCATCTGCCTGTAGGATCAGACTTATCTTAATGGACCTAAAAAATGTATCTTTAAATTAGGATTATATTCTTTATCAATTATGTTTATCTATTATTTATTCAGTTATATACAATTATCTATTTCTAAATTGCTGCATTGTTTTTCTTGCCATTGCCACAGAGAAATGCATGTTGTGTGTTTGATGATTTAAGAAAAGAAAGACGTCCAGTAAATCAGACAAAGACAATCAGCATAACGTCAGACTGACAGAGAGCAACGGGGGGAATACTGTCTGTAATTTAATGTGAGGGTCCGGAAAAGACAAAAACACACAGCTGTTACTGTACACTGTAGGTGTGTGTGAGTTCACCCTGTGATGGAGTGGCGTCCTGTCCAGTGATTGTTCCTGCCTTGTGCTCAGTGCTTGCTGGGATTGGTTTCAGCTACCCTGTGACCTGCTCTGTATTAAAGGGTTAAGAAGATGGATGGATGGATGTTGTTTAGTTAATCTTAGTATAAAGAACAAAAACTGTGTGACTAACAACATTAAAATGACCAGTGAAACTGGGGGTCTGCAGCAGCCTTCACTCACTGACCGCAATCACAAACAAGTGGTAAAGAAGGTCAATTCAATTTTGATACACAGCAGCCATCCTCTGTCTCCAAAGTGTCACTTGTGGTCATCAAGCTGCTGATTTAGGGTCTCAAGGGTGAAGACCCCCCAGACTGAAGTCCTCTTTTATGCCCTGAGCTATCAGCCTTCTGAATTCTAGTAGCTGCAGGAGTCCTGTGGAGATCTGAATTATTATTGTGTGCTCTTCGTTATTATTGTTCAAGAATCGTTATTCTGATTTGTAGAAGTCTTATGGTGTGTGTGCTGATTACCACAGTGGCTGCTTTGGAACGGAGAGGCCGCCGTGAAGGCTCTGCATGGACACACTGAATGGGCAGTCGCTCATCGGCCTTTTGATTCTCAGCGCTGGTTTTACGTCTTCATGGATTATTGATGTGTTTTATTGTGTGCCATGGATTGTTATATTATAGGAGTTGAACTTGAACCCTGTTTCGATGCAGGGTTGCATGTGGTGAAGGTTCACTGTTTAAAGGAACTCAGCTTCATGATTTGCTGGGTCTGTGCTGAGTCTCATATTCTGCTGAGCTTATACTTAACGGCTGAAAGTGTTATTTTGATATTCGCTATGATAAAAGTTTGGATTATTAAGAAATGGCATTTTAAGTGATTTTATAGCAAAATAAGACAAAAAGAAACATTGGTAGATGAAGATAAAGTCATCTTTAATGTGCGCTGCTTGCTTTGTTGTGCTGCTCAGGCTAAGTTTCCTGTTGACAGACCCGCCTGAACAGAAGGAAACATAAAGTCACCCAAAGGGCTGAGAATGACATGGACGTGCCTGTCATGTGCGGAGTGAAGTTTTAAAAACACCTAAACAGTCACAGACTCCTGAGTTCACAGGACGGTCAATCAGCCAAGTGGGCCGTGTGACCATCTAAGGTCGCGATGTTTGGTGACGTCCTGTTAGCAACTGGATAAACCAATCAGGTTAACATTCACATTTATTTATGTGGCTGACGCTTTTATCCAAAGTGACTTACAACATTTCAGGATTGGCTGCTTTTCTTTTCTTAGTCCAGTTGGAGTTCAGGCGGGTGAAGTGACTTACTGAGGGGCACACAGCGCCAGTGGGGGGATTTGAACCCACAGCCTCAGGGTTTGAAGTCCAAAGCCTTAAAGGTTTTCTGATTATGTGATGAACTCCTTGGCATTGTGATCTGATGAATGAAGTGTGTGAATAGAGAGAGACAGGCGGCCCTCCTTTGTAACACTCACTAATAAGGTGCTTGTGCTCCTCTGGTCAGACTTCATGATGAAGAAGACTGACTGACGCTTTTCTACTGCTGGTGTTTTATTACCCAGTGTGGGGTGCCAGTCAATTTCTTCCACAATATATCACAATAGTTTTGATTATGTACTTATAATGACAGAGAAATAACAGCAAATCTCACATCCACCATCGTAGAATCAGTAAAAACTGCTAAAGAGACAACTTGAACCACAATAATGAAATAAAGAAGAAAATGTCTGCATGAATATTTTATAGAAAAATACTTTAGTGCATCAACCTACTAGATGGGATAGCAGTGAGGATTATAAAGATGAAAAATCTAAATCATGTAAAGGTGGCTTGAAAAAGAAGGAAGAACTTTATAACAATTATAAAAAATATTATTAAACAGTGTGCATAGGCAACAAGGTATTTTGATCCAAATATAAATTAATAAAGGTTTAGGGTTTAAGTTTAGAGTTCATTTATTAAAGGTTTAAGTTTCTCTGTTTTTCTAGAATTGAGCACAATGCTGTTCTCTGAAGTATTAATTGTGTTCTCTATGAGGTGAGCAGCTAATGAGACTTCACAAATATTAACAAATGTCAGTCTAAAGCAGCAAATCCTACGTTTAATTGTGGACATCAAACCTCATTTGACCTTCTCAGTCGTCCATTTCAGTTCCTCACAGTCACCTCAGTGTCATTTAGTGAGCCAGCAGTGTGAGGAGTGAAGGCCGACTGCTCCGTCTGCACTCGTCTGTCATCTGCTGCCTTATTGAGGAGGAGTGCAGATTAAAGTGCAGGAATAGGAAACATGAACTTCACAATAAAATGAAGAGTTTAACATGAGACAAAACTAAAACAATAAAGGAACATTTCATAAAATTTGAATCCCCAAATCCCCACCCGACTGACCAAAGCTGAACAGAATTTCGGCCATCGTCTGAGCTCAGCTGTGGAGTTTTTAGTTGTGAAATCTGAAAGTCACCAGGAAAGCCTGAAGTGTTTTGAAAAGATATTTATATTGCCAGAATTTGGGTAAAATGCAGCACATTACTTAACAATTTATGATGAAATAAATAATTCTGTCCCAAAAGAATATACATAACAGTAATCATTTTCAGTCAGTCAGTCATTTCCCAAGCTGCTATATCCCAACACAGGGTCACGGGGGTCTGCTGGAGCCAATCCCAGCCAGCAAAGGGCACAATGCAGGAAACAAACCCCACGCGGGGCGCCAGCCCACCACAGAGTAATCATTTTACAATGTAAAAAAAAAAAAAATCACCTAGAATATGAATTGCCAGGAGTCTCCAATACTTTCAGTGCTGTTTATTACACATTCAGATAAGAAGAAGATTTACGAAAATAACTGCAGTGAATATTCATAAACAGTGTACACTTTACATAAATAGAATACAATTTGAACAAAAACAGCCTTCAAAACAATACAGTGAATATGAAATGATTGTGTTGATAAGAAATAGAAAGACATAATGTACAAATAATTTAAAACATCTAGGCAAAGAAAATTATTATTTTTGAAATTTTATTTAACATTTACAGTAAATTGAGCACTGAAGAAGCTGGACCAAATATTTTAAATGTCAGAATTATTTTCAGTGCTTTTCTGAACCAGGAATAAAGAAAAGCGTAAAGAATTGGATTAACTCCAAAGTTCACTTCACTGACCAACACTAAGACATTCCTGATGATACGACTGAGTGCATTACTATCATCAAGATAAAGGTTGTACACATTAACAGGCAGCCAGCAGATAATAAAAGCCCCCACGACTACTCCTAATGTTTTTGCGGCTTTTCTTTCAGACGGTTTTGATATTTTACTGTCACTCACCTCCTCAGTTTGTCTCTTTTCTATCATACAGTTGATGGCTCTTGAATGGCTTCTTGCAACTACAAATATTCTGATATAAAAACCAATCATCAGTGAATAAGGAATAAAAAAAGTTATGAGTAAAAAAAAAATACCCATTTCATAAGAAGTGAATACTCCACAAGCTCCTTCACATTGCTCTACGTCAATATAACTCAAACATAAAACTATGAGTGTAATTAAAAGTGCAAACAGCCACACCACAGCAATTTTGACCTTTGCAACCATCAAAGTTATTTGTGAGCTGTAAATGAAAGGATGGCAAACAGCAACGTAGCGATCAATGGATATTAAAACCACATTAAATATCACAGATATGCTAAGAAAATTTGCAAGGACATTATACACATAACAATAAAGAACTCCAAAGTACCAGCAAGTTTCTATCATGCCAATCAAAGTAAAGGGCAACACAAAGAAACCTGTTAAGAAATCAGCCACTGCAAGTGAAAGGATCAGAAGATTAGTCGTGTGCAGCTGAACAAAATGAGAAATAGAAATGATGACAAGAAGATTTCCAAAGACTGTCGAGAAAAGCAAAAGACATGAGAAAGTGTAATAAAGTCCATAAACTTCAGTTTCAAAAATCAGTTTATCACAAGATGTATTACTGTGAGGAAAGCACAGACAAGTTTCACTTCTTTAAACTCCATGTCTGTCCCTGACTGAGCCGTCCTGCCTGCACACTGAGATGTTTATACACTGAGGCCCTGCGACTGCCATATTCTCTCTGCTGTAATTCACATGAGGCGTCTCTCTGCTGTGTGTGCTTCACAAATTCTCTCAGGATGTTTGTTTGTTCATTTCAGTTCTTACTCACTAATGAGTTCATCAAATCTCAGATGTCTTCATTATATTTGTTTGTCAGGAGCCGCTCAGGGCTGCGGTGGTCTCTCCTCACAGCTCCACAGTGGTCAGCTGCTGGCTCTCTGCAGTTTCCTTCTTCTCCTCTGTCTGCTGTTTTTGTTTTTTTGTTCTCAGTCACTTTGACTTTCTTTCCTCATCACAGCGAGCAGCACATTAAATCAGCAGGTTCAGATGAGCTGAGGTTGTGCCCAGTGGTGGTCTGACACTCCATCCTGTCCTGTGCTGCTCAGAGCCCCTCTGACTTCTGCATGGAGTGTGCTGGACCACCCTGTGCTCACGAGAGGCCCTCACACACACACACACACACACATACAGTGTACAGTAACAGCTGTGTGTTTTTGTCTTTTCCGGACCCTCACATTAAATTCCAGACAGTATTCCCCCCGTTGCTCTCTGTCAGTCTGACGTTGTGCTGATTGTCTTTGTCTGATTTACTGGACGTCTTTCTTTTCTTAAATCATCAAACACACAACATGCATTTCTCTGTGGCAGTGGCAGCTAAATTCTCAGAATTCAATGCAGCAGCGATAACTGAGGTGCTTTTTTATTATGAAGACATTTTCTGTTTAACTGGCCAATACTCTGTTAGCCGTTATCACTCTAAGGACAGTAAAACTTCTTAATAAATATAGAAATGACGTCAAGGTCTCACCAAAACAATCTTCTATTATATTGTAATTCTGACATTCATTATTCTACATTAATATTACAGTTGTATTAAAGTCATACTATATTAGAGTAACAGCAAGTGATGTTTCTATAGAAAAAATAAACCATACAATAAAAAATACGAGAGGACCGTCATCAGCAACACTTTAACCGGCTTGAGTAAATGTTTGCTAGGCCGCTGCTTCTCTTTCCTTGGCGATCCACACGAGTAAAACTGTAATCTGGAGGCGCAGATTCGATTAAAACAGCTGCGCCGTCTGAGCTTAGCCACGTTTCACTTAGTGCAAAAAAATCCATTTTTCTATCACTAATAAGATCGTTGATGAAAATTGTCTTGTTAGTTAAAGCTCTAACATTTAATAGTGCCATATTTAATGTTTTGGAGGGGCAGAGCTGAATACTATGTGGGTTATTGATATTTGAAACAGAAACTGTTTATTTTGTTACCGCCGCTCTGTGTGTATTTTTATTTAATCTATAATCTGTTTTTATAGTTTTAATACATTGTTCATCTAAAGTAGTAATTGTAATTAAATTATTGGTGTTTATGCCGTACTGATTAAACATTTAGCAGCAGCTGCTCAGTGATGGCAGACGTACGGCTTTGCGGGAGTTTGTGTACATCGTGTTGTGGTCATTCTCCTCCTCATCATCACAGACAGTGAAGTGGTCCTCACCACACAAGTTCCTACGTGATACACAGGAGTCTCTCCATGTGTGAGTGAAGCACCTAGTGTGTGACTAGTCACATATTTATGTCATTAGTCCGCATAGTGCAATGCATTTTGGGGGACAGCAGGTCAGCAGGCTTCACATTGTAAACCAGCTCCGTACAGGCAGCCCACCCATCGTCAGACACTCACACGTCTCCACAAGCAGTACGAATGTTAGGTCTGAGCACACAGCGGGAGTTCTGAAACTTGAAAGTACTGCGTATGAGAAAGTATTGGATGTTATAATGGACTTGGCACTATCGATTCCAGACAGTGTTCAGAAGCCATTGTGATGGGCGGCCATGCCCACTACCTGGCCTGGACGCCTACAAAGTGGAAGGACCGGGAGAGGGCATTGGTGAGGCTCCTTCCCTGGGACATTAGAGGGCAGCCCTCCTGGGCAGCTGTGGCACCATAGATTCCCGCAGGGCATGTCAGGAGCTGGAGTTTGGTGAAGCCCTGTTGGGTTCTGTGGGATAGCCAGGGGAAACTGCAGAGCCCTATAGAGGACCTCCAGTGCACCTGGGAGCGATTCCTGGTAATGATGATGAACAATACTGGGGCCTGAATAAGAGGAGCCTCCTCACTCCAGTAAATGGCCAGAGTTGGGAGGAAGAAGACAAAGCCTGAGGAGGAGTGGAGGCAGATGGACTGGCAGCAAGAAGGGACTGTGTATAGGTGTGTTGTGGTGTTGGTGTTTTGTGCTCTTTAAACTGTAAATAAACCGGGTGCTAAGTTTGAACCTGTGTCCTGCCTGTGTATGTCCAGGTTAGGGCGGCTGTATGCACCCTGGTGGCTTCACACCATTAAGCCGGCTAAGAGAATGTCAGGTTATATAGCGCCCTGATGTGTAGAGCAGATGTCCCAACTGTCAATCCACAGATCAGCACCAGTCCATACGAAATTTTTCCTGTCCGCAAAACAGCAGGCCAGCCCATTATGACCACCTTAATAAAACTTTCAGTTTGTTCTGTTCATTCAGTTGCTATGTCTCTGTCATTCCAACAGATGGCACTTCATAAAGTTTTTTGTGGTAAAATGCATTGCATTTGTCATTCCAATAGATGGCGTATAACAAACATTAACACTGCTTGTACAAATCCGCACTTCTACTAAGTGGTGTATTACAGAGACATAGGAACAGGACGGCCTGACTGCACTGCAAACATTAACACTGAATACATCCAACAGAGAGTAACTGCTGGATGGACAGAAATCATCTTATCCACCTTAATAAAAGGACAAGAGTCTCTGTGTGTGTTTATCTGTGAGTCTGTCCGGTTGCCATGTCTCTTCCATTCCAAGATATGGTGCTTCACAAGTGCCTGTAATACTACAATGCATCACATTTGTCATTCCAACAGATGGTTGTTGCTATATGTCTGTTATAAGACATTTGCTACTGAATTACAAAAACAAATGTCTATAGATTGTGCACTGCAAATATTAACACAGAATATGTAAAGCCAAAATTTACTGGCAGATGGACAAAACGGTCAGCTGTATCTTCCACGAGGGAAAGGGATGCATAAGCTTATGATGAGAAAGCGAGAAACATGCAATGCTAAGGAAATCTAGCATTAAAGAAATCGAGGTATGATGCACCAGACCTGGGATGATGAATTGCCTGGGGATATGAATGTGCAAATTATTACGGATATCCATTCACACACAATGCTTAGGTAGTAGAAATCCCAAAGGAACATGGGAAGTGAAATCATAAGAATACCACGGCCTTTGCAGCAGTGCCAGCCCAGGAAACACCAAAAACAACCAGCGCCAGACTAGAGTGTGATGTTCAGTGTCAGAGGGTGAACGGGCATAGGGAGAAGTGAGCCCCAATTCTCAATGAACAACTGATGAAAGGTCCTGACTTACAGTAAGTAACAAACTCATTGGCGTCCTTGCAAGATTTAGAGAGGAGCCAGTTGCATTATTGGTAGATATCGAATCAATATCCCACTAAGTTAAAGTCCCCAATAAAGACACTGGTCCTGGCACAAGCTGCTCACGCTGGGTTACTACACAGTGCCCAGTGCTGCCAGGACAGAGTCGGACTTAAAACAAGGGGTTAGGAAATAAACGGATGAAGAAGACACAAAAAGAAAATCAATGAAATGATGAAACATCTAGTTAGCTAAGATTACTGAACTGGGAAAGCCAATGTTAGAATTTGTCATTACAACAATGTTATTAAGTTAGGGAGTTGATGTTTTAAATGAACTCTTAGTTGTATTTTATTAATCTCAGGTAATGATTTGACTATCGAGTGAACATTCTAATTTTGGACACTAATAAATCTAATTGAGTGCATCCCATTTCTTGATTATGACGTATTGATGTGTATTGTCATGAAATGCCATTACAGATAATCACGGCTACTGTCACATTTAACTTTCCTTTGCTCTCTGATGTCAAGTTCCCCTCTTGTGTTTCTTCAGCTTGTACTGAACTTCTTTACTTTTCAGCCCTGCTGTTTCTCTCAGGCTTTTGTTCTTGTTATTTATGCTCAGATAAATATTGCGTTAGTTCACATTTATTCCTTTTGAGAGGCACATCACAAAATCCTCAGGCTTTCTTTCTTTGTCATTTCTCAAATGGCTGCTGGTTCTTGTAGAGCACAATGGCTTCTGCTGCTTCATATACAGAAAGTGTTCAGTTATCTTGGTAAGGCATTTAAAAATATAATGACACAATACAGACGTGTATGTTCATTCGTAGCTTTTGATATTAAATTCTTTGTAATGAATGCTTTAATGAGGATTTGACCATAAGTGTTTTTCAGTGATCATTAACAAAGACCTGGGGCCTCATGTATAACGCCGTGCGTAGAACTCGCACTATAACATGGCGTAATCACAAAAGCCGAAATGTGCTTACGCACAGAAAAATCCAGATACAGGAATCTGTGCGTACTCCAACTTCCACGTTCTTCTGCTACATAAATCCCGATCAGCGTGAAAACTAACGCTCGTGCACGCGCGCATTATGTAACGCCCCAAATCCTCCCAGAATTACGCCTCTTTGAATATGCAAATCAATATAAATCACCCTTAAGCGCAGCCTTCTGTGAAAAGACAATGGGAAAAGCACGGGGAAAATATAAGAATTTCAGCGAATACCAAGTGGAGGCAAAGGAAAAACATACTATTTGTTCAAATAAACCGTGGTATAATCAACAAAAGGAAGTTGATCGAGTGGCATAGCGTGTTGGAGAAACTTGAAAGCTCACATCCACAAAATCGCACAGTGCCGGAAATAAAAAAGAAGTCACATATCAAAGTCGCCGTGGAAAGCCGAGTTGTAGCCCACCGTCTGAGTGTCATATGAAAGCTTATTAGGGTACAGAGAAAAAAGGCACACGGTGGGGAAAAAGCACGAAATGTCCACTTCAATCTCGACATTTCCACTTTAATCACGTAGTTTATTTTGTCATTAAAGTAGAACATCATAAAATTCATCTTAAAATTGTTTAATTAACCAGTTTCTAAAATCACATCGTAATTAAAGTAGCACGTTAAATGCTTTGTTTTGCATTTGATTTTCTATGTGCTCTATGTGTGTGAATCACTACTTGCTTCTTAAACCGGCTCTCTTCCTCCAACTGGACACAGAGTCCATTACATTCATGATATTACAGCTCTCTGAATAACTAAAATACTGAGATGTATACGTGATATCATTTTCATGATGATAGGAGCTAAAGCACGTTTGTGCTCATGACGCAAGCATTTAACTTTTGCCGAAATTTGTCGCTGCGCTTTTAGCTGTGTTGTTATTTTATCTTTCTGTTTTATATTCAATATATATTGGCGTAGCCGCCCCAAGAGTAACCGATCGCTATACAATCAGCTCTGTAATAGACGTTAAGCCATCTGTAAGCTTAGCGCCGATTCTTCAAAAACGTTTAAAGAACATTGAAATATCTTCGTAGCACATGTTTAATTATTCTATCCTTAAAGACACTCCCAGTGAAGAATATAGATTATTTAAATGAAGTTAAAGTTTAATGTGTATAATTTAACAAACATATTTTGCTGCATTTCACCTTAAAAATGATATCGTCATCATATGTAAATACGCGCTTTATAAAGTGGCCCAGGTTGTGCGATATTATAACGGGAGGAGTTGAAAGAAGAAGAAGAAGAAGAAGTGAGAGTAACAACGCTAAAGCAGTTATGGCATTTGGAATACTATGGCTGTTCCCTGGACCATTATATTGTTACGAGTTAATTACAATCAGATGCATTACACTCATAAACAATATGCGGTTAGTTTCTGTGTATTTATAAAGCCGCGTCATGAAAATAATGAGTAATCACACAAGAACAGTAGCACTGCTTTGACGCTCGGTGCCGCCAGTTTGCAAAACCGACAAGGCATGAGGTACCGTGGAAAAGTGCGTGGCTTTACGCCAAGTGTAGGTTTTATACATCGCGATTTGAACGTGGAAAAGTTCTTACGCAACATTTCTGTGCGTACGCACCGTTTATACATGAGGCCCCTGATGCTTTATATCCGTGTGTTTAGATAAACCTCAGCATGTTGAATTTGAACATGTGAAAGTTCTTTGTGTCAAGTTGTGTCTTTAATCCCAAACAATACTGCGACTGTCCACTCAGATCCTAAATTTGATTCAGCTCATCGTATTTCCTGATTGTGACGTCTGTTCAGGTGAGATGCCATTATATAAATACACACAGCTGGAGCCATTTTGTGGTTAAATTCCTTGACTTTGCTCTCTGGTGTCAGTTCTCGTCTCAGGTTTCTCCAGTTTGCACTGAGCTTTATTTAATTTATTCCCCTAACGTCTCTTCCTTTCTCCTAACCACAGGCAGACAAGTTGCAGGTTACACAATCCGCTCCAGTAATGAAGAAGTTGAAAGTGTCTCCCTTCAGAGAATTCTCTTTATTGGCCAAGTGCACTAATGTGGATGAGGAATTTGTCTTGGTAGCATTGATGCAACACACAAGGAGAGCACAAAATATAAAAAGAACAAATATGACAGAGTGTAAAGTTATTTTATTATGCTGTATATCAAGTTCTTTAAAATTCCCAAAGAATAATACATAATTTCATTTTTTATGTTATCATTGATGTATACTTTAATTGTAAGCATTCTTTCCATGGAGCAGCGCGTCTTCACATAGAAGGAGAATGTGTGGCTGTTTGACACAGAGGGGATTTTTTCTTCAGTCAGAAATGCAGACAGACACCTTCTGCAGACAAGTACAATTTAGAAGGTGACAACTTTAAAAAGTGCAATTATATTTTTTAGTAAAGGTCAAGTTGGAATCGTCATTTACTGCACTTTCCACATGTGTAAAAGTTGTGCTCTTGAACAACTGGTTATCTTTGTTCATGCTCACCTCATGGACGGGCACTAATACGGTCTGTCAAAATGACATTAGACAGAGAGGGGCTAGGGGTGCTCACCTTGGTCCTGACAAGCTTTAAATAGGTATCAGCTTAAAATGAAAGCATCTGTAATGTGCTGAATTGAAGAAAAGAAGCAGGAAGGAATTACAGACAGAACAAACAGAGCCACACAGCCATTAAGAGACTGAAAAGCATCGCACATTCAGTTGTGACAGCCTGCATCATCTGTGACAGCTCCTCAAATAGCCAGTTTGTATCTCTGATTTGCACCCAATTACCTTTTCATTTGCTTTTCCTTTTTTGGCACATTAGGAACATTTAAAAATATTAAAATCTCTAATGACTGAAAAAAAGTGTATTGCCTGCCCTGCTTGCTTGCATTAGTATTTGCCTCGTTTTGCCGTCTGGGGTTACAGAGAACAGAGGAGACTTCTTCAGATAGGTGAAGTGTAGCACAGTAGCAGTCAGTCCTGGGTGAAATCGGAATCTGTAGTCCCTGGTCAGGTGTATTGTGTCTGCAGGCTGCATCTCCATCCAGCCAGGTGAGCTCAAGAATACGAGCACCAGAGCAGAGTTTGGAGACATATGTGAGGATACAAGGGCAGCACAAAATATAACAAGTTAGACAATGCATGACATGTTTAAGCGTGGAGTACATCACATCCTACCTGAGCTGACACCAATACATTGAATTCATCAGGAAGCCTGTGTTTAATTTTTTTCTGGGAAAAAACAAAAGTGACACATGATCTTTCAGAAACACAAAGAGAACACACATGGTGTATTGCATATCTTATACACAATGTATTTTGAAATATAAAAGATATATTAAGGGGCGTGAATGTTTAAACATATTTCATATATAATCTTAAAACACTAGGTTAACAGGATATACAATTTAAAGAGATTGTTATTTTCATTTCATTCATTTTTTATTTCTTGATATTTGCCAGTAATAAAGTTGTAGTGGATGAGTTATCGTCCGGGGGTGGCTTGTGACGTGCTGCATGATCTGCAAGTTACGCTGCGCAACGATCATTTAAAAACCATTACAGCAGTTCTCCTTTTGTCTCACTTCCTTGTCCCATGGGAGGTTAAAGTGTCTCCGAGAAACTGTTTATAAGTAGGGCGTGACGTGCAAGTAGTCTCGCGGGACTTAAAAGTGTCTTCTGAAAAGATCATGTCTTGACCCAAGATTGTTTTATTATAATAAAGATATATATATATATATGAATAACAAATCATTTTAGATTAGCTTAGATAAACTTTATTAATTCCAAGGGGAAATTCAAATGCAAATTTCAGCAGAAACATAAAAAGCATACAGACTCACAGGACAAATAATACAGCCAGTCAATCAATCAATAAATCAATCAATTAATCAATCTATCAATATTGAACAATGCTGCACATCTTCT
>NW_024379340.1:0-5000 GCF_016835505.1 Polypterus senegalus
AGATGTCTTCCATTTCACAATTATAGAGACCACGATGCTCCTGGGAACACTTACAGCTTTAGAAATGGTTTTATAACCTTGTCCTGATCTATGCTTCACAACAATTTCATCATAAAGGTCTGCAGAAAGTTCCTAGGAATTCATGGCTTTGTTTTTGTCCCAAAATGCAGTTTGTGGGACTATATATATATATATATATATATATATATAGATATATATAGATATATATATATAGATATATAGATATAGATATATATATATAGATATATATATATATATATAGATATATATAGATATAGATATATAGATATATATAGATATAGATATATAGATATAGATATATATATATTGTGGCCCGGCGCTGGAGCCCGGCCGGGCGTAGGAGGGCGTGAGGAGGGCTTGTTCCTCCTCCAGACCCCATGAGGCGTCCGTCCTGGTTCTGTTGGGGGCCACGGGTTGAGGCATGGAAGCCCTTCCTGTAGGAGCCGTGGTCGCCGCCAGGGCGGCGCCCGATGCCGGTTTATCCCGTGCATTTGCCGGTTGGGGCTGGAGCCCGGCGGGGCGCTGGAGGACCGGAGGAGGAGTGCCTCCTCAGACAGAGTGGGGCGTCCGTCCTGGTTAGGCAGGGGCCTCGGGTACAGGGCATGGAAGCCCAGCCCTGCAGGGACCCGTGGCCACCGCCGAAGCGGCGCCCAGTGCCTAATTATCCCGGGAACCCGACACTTCCGCCACACCAGGAAGTGCCGGGGGGAAGACTTTATGTGGCGCCCGGAGAGCTGCCAGGAAGGCAGCCGACACTTCCGCCGCTGGGGCGTGGCCAAGGAACAGATGGCGGAAGCACCTGGGGCTCATCCGGGGCATTATTTAAGGGCCGCCCCCTCCAGTCAATGTGTGGAAGTCGGGTGGAAGTGGACTGAGCAAGAGGAAGGACTGGAGGCGGCCAGGAAGGCACAAAAGACTGTGGGCCTGGACTTTGGGAACTTCGGTGCGAAGGCACTGGGGGTGCACGTGAGCCATTTTGTAAATAATATTGGTGAAAATAAATGGTGTGTGGTGAAACAATGTTGTCCGTCTGTCTGTGCCGGGGCCAGCGTTCACAGTGGCGTAGTCGGCAGGATGCTCCGCCTGGTGCAAGGCGGGGACCTGCATCAAAATCAAGAATGTCTGTGAACGGCCCGGCGCAGCACGGACCCACACACTGGCGGGAGCGCCTGCACCCAGCGAGGCGTTTACCCGGAAACCGCCCGGACTGAAGAGAGGCCATCCCGGGTGCGGAGGAGGAGAGCGGGCCTCGCTGGAGCGCAGCGGGCTCCGAGACAGCGCTGTCGAGACGGACAGCCAGGCCGGCGTTGCTTCGCTGAAGGCCACACCGAGGCAGGGGCCTCGGCACGACGGGATTCGGGAGGTGAGTGCCCTGCCCTGCGGGGTTGGATGTACCTTGTTCTCCGCAGGGAGGGACGAACGGATCGCGTCTGTGGCAGGAGCACGCCGGGCCACGGGCTGTCGGCAGCCGGCGCGGCCGCTGAGGAGGCCGCGAAGTCGAAGCCGCAGCTGCGGTGCGGCGAAGAGGCACGTCTTCGCAGCCAGAACAGGGGAGACAAGATGGCCGCGGGCCGGAGGTCCCGCCAGCTGACAGGCACGGGATTGGCGGTGTGTCTTGTGTGCCGCCGATGATTGGATAGAGGCGGGCCCAAGGAATGCCAGTCTCGTGTCAGAGAAGAACCCGATTGGGCCAGAGGGAGTGGCCCAGAGGAGGCAGGCGTCGCGTGGAGCTGGCGAACAGGTAAGCCCACCGGCGTCTGTCTCTCTCTCCACCAGCGGCTCGGCGTGTCGGAGGAGTCCCTTCAGCCCGCCAAGCCGTCTTTAGAGGAGCTGCTACGTGTTCTCGCCGCTCAGTGTGAGCAGCTGATGGAGATGGCGGTCGCGTCGAGAAAGCCACCGAGTGAGACGGAGGATCGGCGCGGCGCTGGAACCGGAGGCAGGCAGAACACGGCGGGAGTGGTGAGTGTTGCCGTTCCCGTGAGAGCAAGTGGGGGTTCGCGAACATGGCGTGACCGATTCACGGGACGACCGGCTCAGTAGGCGACCTCCCAACAGCGGATCTTGGCGGTGCAGACAGCTAGCGAGGCGAGGAGCTCGAACACGCAAGGGCTGGTAGGATCGGGGCTGCTGAGTGCCCTGGGTCCTAGCGCCCTGCGCTTCAAGCCTGCAGCTGTCTCCTGTCGCTCTGCCTGGGCGCAGCGGGGCTGGATTTGAGCTTTGCTGTGCTCAGACCCAGACCGTCAGCGCGTCCAAGAAAAGAAGGAGGAACCGAAGGGTGAATGCCGGTTCCTCCGATAGGAAGACGCTGGCGCTGGAGTGCGGCGCGTCGGAGAAGGGTGTCCTCTGGATGGACAGAGGAGATCCCCTGGGCGGCTGGGCGAGCTGCCTGCGAGGCGGTGCGAGGCCCGAGCGGGCGGGCATGGAACCTGCGGCGGAGGACTTCAGCAGGCAAGTTGGGGCTGTCGGAGGGCAGGAGCACGGTCGTCTACGGAGACCGGCAGGCGCTCGGGGTGAGTGTCCTGGCTGTGCTTCTGGCCCTCTGTTCCTTTATTTTACAGGCCCGAAGCCCGGCGGCGCTGAGGCCGGCGTCGACAGGGACCTGCCCTCCTGGAGCGGGCGCTCAGCGGAGTGCTCCACGCCGGGAGGACTACAGTGACCCCGCTGGGGGGAACAGCAGAGGCGAGAGCGGCGCAGACCACAGGGGCGTTTGCGCGGCGAGGGTGCGAAGACAGATGTCCCAGGGTGCGTGTTGGACCCTGGGGACATAGTAGGACCCTCGCTGGGGGCGTGCTGCCCTTCCGGGTTGTGCCGTTGGACCCCGTGTCCTCGCTAGCGGTGGGGCACTGTGGCCCCCGCGGGCTGGAGCCGGCGGGGCCAGGAGGGCGTGAGGAGGGCTTGTTCCTCCTCCAGACCGCGAGGCGTCCGTCCTGGTTCTGTTGGGGGCCACGGGTTGAGGGCATGGAAGCCCTTCCCTGTAGGAGCCCGTGGTCACCGCCAGGCGGCGCCCCGATGCCGGTTTATCCCGTCGCGGTTGCGGTTGGGGCTGGAGCCCGGCGGGGCGCTGGAGGACGGAGGAGGCGAGTGCCTCCTCCAGACAGAGTGGGGCGTCCGTCCTGGTTAGGCAGGGGCCTCGGGTACAGGGCATGGAAGCCCAGCCCTGCAGGGACCCGTGGCCACCGCCAGGCGGCGCCCAGTGCCTAATATCCGGGAACCCGACACTTCCGCCACACCAGGAAGTGCGGGAGGCTTTATGTGGCGCCGGAGAGCTGCCAGGAAGGCAGCCGACACTTCCGCCACGCTGGGCGTGGCCAAGGAACAGATGGCGGAAGCACCTGGGGCTCATCCGGGGCATTATTTAAGGGGCCGCCTCCCTCCAGTCAATGTGTGGAAGTCGGGTGGAAGTGGACTGAGCAAGAGGAAGGACTGGAGGCGGCCAGGAAGGCACAAAGACTGTGGGCCTGGACTTTGGGAACTTCGGTGCGAGAAGGCACTGGGGGTGCACGTGAGCCATTTTGTAAATAATATTGGTGAAAATAAATGGTGTGTGGTGAAACAATGTTGTCCGTCTGTCTGTGCCGGGGCCAGCGTTCACAATATATAGATATAGATATATAGATAGATATATATATAGATATATACTACAGTAGATATATAGATATAGATATAGATAGATAGATATATATATATATATATATATATATATATATATATATATATATATATATATATATATATAACTAGCAGAATACCAGCGGCCAGACTTGGAAGTAGTGTGTTAAAGAAGTTATGAAAAGAAAAGGAAACATTTTGAAAATAGCGTAACATGATTGTCAATTTAATTGTGTTGTCATTGTCATGAGTGTTGCTGGCATATATATATATATATATATATATATATATATATATATATATATATATATATATATAACTGCTCAAAAATTAAAGGAACACTTTGAAAACGTTTAAGTTTAGAGGCCTGTATTAGACAAGAATGGGAGAGCATTCCTATTTCTAAACTTGAGAAACTGGTCTCCTTGGTCCCCAGACGCCTGTTGAGTGTTGTAAGAAGAAGGGGAGCTTCTCAGAGTGGCAGTGTCTCTCAGAAGCCAAGATGGGTAGAGGATCACCAATTCCCACAATGTTGCGCAGAAAGATAGTGGAGCAATATCAGAAAGGTGTTACCCAGCGAAAAATTGCAAAGACATTGCATCTATCATGATCAACTGTGCATAACATCATCCGAAGATTCAGAGAATCTGGAACAATCTCTGTGCGTAAGAGTCAAGGCCGTAAAACCATACTGGATGCCCGTGATCTTCGGGCCCTTAAACGACACTGCACTACAACCAGGAATGCTACTGTAAAGGAAATCACAGAATGGGCTCAGGAATACTTCCCGAAACCATTGTCAGTGAACACAATCCATCGTGCCATCCGCCGTTCCCAGCTGAAACTGTACAGTGCAAAGAAGAAGCCATTTCTAAGCAAGATCCACAAGCTCAGGCGTTGTCACTGGGCCAGGGATCATTTAAAATGGAGTGTGGCAAAATGGAAGACAGTTCTGTGGTCAGACGAGTCACGATTCGAAGTTCTTTTTGGAAATCTGGGACGCCATGTCATCCGGACCAAAGTGGACAAGGTCAACCCAAGTTGTTATCAACGCTCAGTTCAGAAGCATGCATCTCTGATGGTATGGGGTTGCATACCCCATGCATGGGCAGCTTGCATGTCTGGAAAGGCACCATCAATGCAGAAAAATATATTCAGGTTCTAGAACAACATATGCTCCCGTCCAGACGTCATCTCTTTCAGGGAAGACCCTGCATTTTTCAACAAGATAATGCCAGACCACATTCTGCATCAATCACAACATCATGGCTGCGTAGGAGAAGGATCCGGGTACTGAAATGGCCAGTCTGCATTCCAGATCTTTCACCTATAGAGAACATTTGGCGCAT
>NW_024379340.1:7500-13007 GCF_016835505.1 Polypterus senegalus
CCATTAGTCAAATATAACACAAGTAAACACAAAATGCAGTTTTTAAATGATGGTTTTTATTATTTAGGGAAAAAAAATCCAAACCTACATGGCCCTGTGTGAAAAAGTAATTGCCCCTTGTTAAAAATAACCTAACTGTGGTGTATCACACCTGAGTTCAATTTCGTAGCCACCCCAGGCCTGATTACTGCCACACCTGTTTCAATCAAGAAATCACTTAAATAGGAGCTGCCTGACACAGAGAAGTAGACCAAAAGCACCTCAAAAGCTAGACATCATGCCAAGATCCAAAGAAATTCAGGAACAAATGAGAACAGAAGTAATTGAGATCTATCAGTCTGGTAAAGGTTATAAAGCCATTTCTAAAGCTTTGGGACTCCAGTGAACCACAGTGAGAGCCATTATCCACAAATGGCAAAAACATGGAACAGTGGTGAACCTTCCCAGGAGTGGCCGGCCGACCAAAATTACCCCAAGAGCGCAGAGAGCGACTCATCCGAGAGGTCACAAAAGACCCCAGGACAACGTCTAAAGAACTGCAGGCCTCACTTGCCTCAATTAAGGTCAGTGTTCACGACTCCACCATAAGAAAGAGACTGGGCAAAACGGCCTGCATGGCAGATTTCCAAGACGCAAACCACTGTTAAGCAAAAGAACATTAGGGCTCGTCTCAATTTTGCTAAGAAACATCTCAATGATTGCCAAGACTTTTGGGAAAATACCTTGTGGACTGATGAGACAAAAGTTGAACTTTTGGAAGGCAAATGTCCGTTACATCTGGCGTAAAAGGAACACAGCATTTCAGAAAAAGAACATCATACCAACAGTAAAATATGGTGGTGGTAGTGTGATGGTCTGGGGTTGTTTTGCTGCTTCAGGACCTGGAAGGCTTGCTGTGATAGATGGAACCATGAATTCTACTGTCTACCAAAAAATCCTGAAGGAGAATGTCCGGCCATCTGTTCGTCAACTCAAGCTGAAGCGATCTTGGGTGCTGCAACAGGACAATGACCCAAAACACACCAGCAAATCCACCTCTGAATGGCTGAAGAAAAACAAAATGAAGACTTTGGAGTGGCCTAGTCAAAGTCCTGACCTGAATCCAATTGAGATGCTATGGCATGACCTTAAAAGGCGGTTCATGCTAGAAAACCCTCAAATAAAGCTGAATTACAACAATTCTGCAAAGATGAGTGGGCCAAAATTCCTCCAGAGCTGTAAAGACTCATTGCAAGTTACCGCAAACGCTTGATTGCAGTTATTGCTGCTAAGGGTGGCCCAACCAGTTATTAGGTTCAGGGGCAATTACTTTTTCACACAGGGCCATGTAGGTTTGGATTTTTTTTCTCCCTAAATAATAAAAACCATCATTTAAAAACTGCATTTTGTGTTTACTTGTGTTATATTTGACTAATGGTTAAATGTGTTTGATGATCAGAAACATTTTGTGTGACAAACATGCAAAAGAATAAGAAATCAGGAAGGGGCAAATAGTTTTCACACCACTGTATATATATGTATATATATATATATATATATATATATGTATATATATATATGTATATATATATATATATATATATATATATATATATATATATATATATATATATATATATATATATATATATGTGTATATATATATATATATATATGTATATATATATATATATATATATATGTATATATATATATGTATATATATATATATATATGTATGTATGTATATATATATGTATGTATATATATATATATATATGTATGTATATATATATATATATGTATGTATATATATATATATATATATATATATATATATATATGTATATATATATATATATATATACACATACACACACATTTATACATTTACATATGTACATATATACTGTATATATATCTACATATATATATTAGGGGTGGGACTCGATTAAAAAAATGTATCCAATTAATTAGAGGCTGTGTAATAATTAATCTTGATTAATTGTATGTAATCACACATGAAAAATTTGCCCCAAATCGCAAATGTTTTTTTATTTAAAAGGGTTTTAGTGGGCTTACAGAATCAAATAATAGACATTGACATGAATATTGTAAACTCAAGCTCTTTTAATTTCTGAAAAAATATGCTTTTTAAACTGCATTTCAATTCAAAAGAAACAAAATATCATCCCTGGCTAAAATTGGGCAGACTTAAAAATAAAGTGGTAGTTTAAGTACTTTAAGTACATTTTCAGAATGGTATTGTCTTTAAATAATAATAACCAAAATTTCAAACATAAAGTGCAGTTTTTCTTCTTAAAAAAATAAATCAGAAACATAAAAGTTAATTTGACCAACTTAATCTTTAAACTCTGAGTAACCTTAGCCAAAATTATTTTGTACATTAGGCTAAAACAGTGTGATCATTGAACATTTTGTAATTAGATGTAATTAGAATTACTAACGGTCACGGAAGTCCAATGATCCCCAGTAAGAGCCACAAAGTCCACTTTCTGTAATGCATCTAATTTTGCTTGCTTTTCAGTGTGCACAAAACCATGCTTTTATCAAGGCTTCGCTCGGTAGTCTTTTGAAATGAAATTTTCCTCCGATCAGTCGTAGGAATGCGCTTTATTCTGACTCTTAACATTTTTGTAGCTGTGATGTGTGCATCAATGTAATCGATGTACCAGGAAATCATGCATTGACAAAAGTTCCCCTTTGCTTGGAATTGAAAGTGTGATTAAATGCGTTATTTTTTAGCGGCGTTATGGAGTACATGCATGAAGCTTCTCAGCTGTGCTTGTGCTAAGAAAAGGAAACATTTTAAAAATAACGTAACATGATTCTGCGTTAACCAGTCAGTGCATCCCCACTCGGGAATCGAACCTCGGATGTCGGCACTAGAGGCGAAGCCTCTGCAATTGTGCCACAGCGTGTGGCTTGTCTATTTGAGAGTATGTAAATCGGGGTATATATATATACCCGAATTTCGCAGTGGAGAAGTAGTGTGTTAAAGAAGTTATGAAAAAGAAAAAGGAACATTTTAAAAATAACGTAACATGATTGTCAATATACAGTAATTGTTTTGTGAGTGTTATTAAGTGTTGCTGTCATCAAGGATTTGATTATCATTATTTGTTTCAATCAGGGTCGTATGTGTACGATGTGTTGTGTTCAAGTTACATTCCGTGTTTGTCAGTCGTTGTAAAGATAAGAGATTTCATTCATCGATTCGTTTCTTACTGCATCAATAAACAGCTCGTCTTCCCCTTTATCTGAGATGTGACACACTGCATGCACAGGTTTTTTTTTTACACTGTCTTCCTTTAGCGGGACATTGACTTTTTCCACCGTGTGCTTTGTTTCCGCAGTAGCTGCACTTATGAATATGCTTGTATGTATCAGACGCTTCATATTTTTTTGCTGCCTTCTCAATTGTGTAATTCGGTTTTTGTTCAGCATTCTTTGGAACTGTTGCTTTTTGTCTGTGCACTGCGTCAGTTCACGTGAGCCGCTTGGTGTTCATGCATTGAAGGTTCCTAGCTGTGCTGGTGCCATCTCGTGTGATGTCCACGGCTGTATGTAATGTTAGCTAAGACCCGGTGCTTAAAAGTTTCTCTCGCAGTTTCGATGAGTTTGTGCCAAACACCACCCTGACCATCTCATCTTCCTCTGCATAAGCAGAGTCCTTCACCCGTGAATATTTAACGGCAGTGTTTCTATTGGAATGCCGCTGACAGACGGCCTTATATGGGCAGGCACTAAATTACAAAGCGCCAGCGCAGCCTGTCTATGAACTTAATTTAAACTGTAGGTTTACACCGTGCTTTGTTTCGAGTAGCGCACTCATGAATATGGTTGTATATGTCAGTCGCTCGCTTCTTATTGTTTCGCTGCCTTCTCAATTATATAATGCATGTTTTCTCCAGCTCTTTTTTGAGCTCTTCCTGGTTTTCTACGTACTGCGTTGATAGTCAGTTCACGTGATTACGTGGGAGGCGTGATGATGTCACATGAAACTCCGCCCCCCACGGCCATCCAGCTCAACTCCATTACAGTATATGGAGAACAATAGCTTCCAGTTATGACCATTACGCATAGAATTTCGAAATGAAACCTGCCCAACTTTTGTAAGTAAGCTGTAAGGAATGAGCCTGCCAAATTTCAGTTGGAGAATTAGTGATGAGTCAGTCAGTCAGTGAGGGCTTTGCCTTTATTAGTATAGATTTTATATATATATATATATATATATATATATATATATATATATATATATATACAGTATATATTTATATATATACCAGACCGTGAGGGCGTCCGTCCTGGTTCTGTTGGGAGCCACGGGTCGAGGGCATGGAAGCCCTACCCTGTAGGCCCGTGGTCACCGCCAGGCAGAGCCCCAATGCCGGTTTATCCGTGCGGTCCTCGGCTGGGGCTGGAGCCCAGCCGGGGCGCTGGAGGACCAGAGGAGGCGAGTGCCTCCTCCAGACCGAGTGGGGCGTCCGTCCTGGTTATGCAGGGGCCTCGGGTACAGGGCTTGGAAGCCCAGCCCTGTAGGGACCCGTGGCCACTGCCAGGCGGCGCCCCAGTGCCTGGTTATTCCGGGAGCCCGGCACTTCAGCCACACCAGGAAGTGCCGGGGGACGACAGGGACACCGGACGGCTTGGGTGCGCAGCCGGCATTTCCGCCACACGGGGTGTGTCAGCGGGAGATTGCGGGGAGCAGCTGGAGCCCATCCGGGTTCCTATAAAGGCAGCGCCCCTCCAGTCGTTGACAAGAGTGGTGGAAGAGTGGCAGCGTCTGGAGGAGGAAGGAGGCGGTGGGAAGAAAAAGAAAGTGAAAGAAAAGAGAAGGCATTGGAGTGGCCTGGACTAAGGAGTATTGGGGTTGGTGAGCAGAGTTATATAAAGAATAATGAAAAATAAACCAGTGTTTGTGGGTGACATTGGCGTGTCTGCCTGTCTGTGTCGAGCGAGGTTCACAATATATATATATATATATATATATATATATATATATATATATATATATATATATATATTTAACCAATTTATTTTGCCACAGGTTGTCTCCAGTCAAGTTCTAAACATATTTTAAGGATATTTAAGGCAAACGGAATGCACCTGACCACAATCTGGAGTGCCACTGCAAAGTCCTTAATAAATTAGAGATTACAGTTCTTGATTTTAATTGCTTTGCTAACCTCTCTGAAAACATATTTTCACTTTGTAATTATGGGTTATTGATTAATGGACAATAATAACAAATGTCTTCATTTAAAATGAAATCCACAAGACAATAAATTGTGAAAAAAGTGAAGGGGTCTAAACCCACTGTAGGTTATGTGGATTGGCTTGCTAAATTGGCCTGTGTGTATGTGTTCATGTTCACCCTGTGATGGACTGGTGCTCTGTCCAGGTGGTTTTCCTACTTTGTGCCCTGTTATTGCAAGGATAGAACTAGCTGCCCTCTGACCCCACCCTGAATAAGCAAGTTAGGAAAATGGATGAATTTCGTATTC
>NW_024379341.1:0-4419 GCF_016835505.1 Polypterus senegalus
ACCCTCTGGGTTCAAATGAGAGAGGACTGGTGCAGTCGTGAGTTGTTGTTTCAAAAGATGGGATGCTTCAGCATGCAGAGGTCCAATCCCAGGGTGCATCCTCTTTTATGAGCTCGCGTAGTGGGGTTGTGATCGCTGAGTATTGTGGCAGGAAGTGTAAGTAATAGGATGTCAAACCTAAAAATGAAGCAACTTGAGCAGCTGAAATGGGTTCAGGAAGGCTGCAAACAGCATCCACATTGGACTGCAAGGGTTTAATACCATCAGCTGATAAGTGGAACCCAACAAAATCAATTTCTGATGCTGCAAAGATACACTTCTCATCATTTAAGGTGAGGTTGTGCTTTGTAAGCTGCTGTAACACACGTTGTAGCCAGAGAGTGTTGGTCCGAGCACTACGATGTCATCCAGAGACACACATACTCCTGACATCCCAGCCAAGAGTGATGACATTATTTACTGAAAACAACTGGACGCTGAGCAAAGCCCAAATGGCATACGGGTATAACGGAAAAACCCCAATGTGTGTGACAAGGGCAGTGAGATCCCTACTATCAGGATGAAGTGGTATCTGCAGGTAGCCTTGTCGTAAGTCCAGTTTAGTGAAAACAGTGGAACATGAAATTGAGATGTAATCTCCTCAGCTGTTGGTAGTGGGTATCTGTCTGGGAGCACAGCCTTGTTAACTGCACGAAGGTCAATACAAAGATTCAACCCACCTGACTTTTTACTAGTAATTACTAGATTGTTGGTCCAGGGCGATGCACTAACTGGTTCTATAATCCCTTCATCCAGAAGCTGTTTTGACTGTGCAGTAACATCATCTCTCAGTGCTAGTGGCTGAATGACAGGAGGTGTGGACGGATTAAGTCTGGGCTTGTGCACAAACTCCAGTAGGCATCCTAGGCCATTAAACAGGGCAGGCCATTTCTGCACCCGGAGAAGTGACTTGCACCATCGTAATCGAGAACAGTAAATCCAAGTCTGAGGAAACGCTCAATACCTAGAATATTGGCTCCTTGCTTTGTAACATAAAAGCAAAATTCAGAAAGAGATCTTGTTCCATAAAAAACATGTAACAGTAACATTCAGAGAACATCAATCTTAGTGTGTCCATAACCAGCCAGAGCTACTGATGTCCTCTGCAAAGGTAAGTGAGAATTAAACTGCTTGTATGTAGCATAATGAAGAAGAGACACTTTAGCGCCGTATCCAAAAGCAAAGGTGTGCACACATCCTGTATTTATACTGCACAAGTCTTGAAGGTGGGAGAAAGAGACTGCACTGCATGGACAGATGATGGTGCTGAATGTGAAGGTGAGGGCTACCCAGATGAAGGCACTTGGGACGAACGACAGCATCTTGTAAAATGGTTTAATTTGTTGAATTTTCTACATCGCTGACCTCCTGCTGGACAATTTGAGTCCCTGTGCTGGTGATGGTTAGATGCAGAATTCCCACAATATTGTCCTTAAATACTGGGGTTTCAGGACTGGGGCAGCTGTCTCGGCACAGTTATCACTGAAAGCGGCTGTAACGTCTGCGCTGATAAAGCAGGAGCTGCTGTCTGCTGCGCCACGCTCTGCACTGCTGATTCAACCGGGCACGCAATCTCGATCGCTGTCTCTAGTGTGAGTTCGTCAATGTGGCGGCTGAAGCAGCTTGCCTAACCACTAAGGGTCGGGAGTTCCAGAGCCTGGGTGCACCGACGGAGAAAGCCCTTTCACCACTAGCTTTAAAACCTGCCTTGGGAACGGTTAGGAGCAGCTGATCTGCGGATCTAAGAACACGAGGAGGATTGTGACGATGGAGCAAGACACTCAAATAGGTGGGCTAGACCGTTTAATGCCTTATAGGTTAGGAGGAGTATCTTAAAATCGATTCTGAATCTAACCGGCAGCCAGTATAGGGTTTTTAAAATCGGTGTAATGTGTTGGCTTCTGCTGCTTCCAGTTAGAAGCCTTGCAGCTGCATTTTGAGCCAGTTGGAGTCTAGAAAGAGTGGCTTTACTGATTCCATACAGGCAGGAATTAGAGTAGTCGAGCCGGGACTTAACGACATTCATGCAATTACCATTACAAACATCATGTTATCCAACAATCATGAGATTCAAATATCTATCTATCTAACCTTTGCTTTAAAATTTGTAAAAAAGGAAAGCCTGTTCTATCTAAACCGCTTTTAATTGCTTTCCCTAAGCCGCAGTTCGAGTGAAACAGCCTTCACCATCTCACAGTTAGGCACACTGACAGCCGCTGAGCGTTCATGGCTCAGTGTGGAGAGAGAGAGAGAAAGAGAGAGAGAGAGAGAGAGAGAGAGAGTATGGAGGAATATTTCGGACAAAATGAAATAAATAAATAAATGCGTAAATAAATAAAAGTACTGTGAAATGTGAGCATAAATAAATAAATGTGTCATGAAATGAGAGCCTTAATAAATAAATATGTCATGAAATGAGAGCATAAATAAATAAATGTGTCACGAAATATGTTTTTCGTTGCTTATTTATTTATTTCATTTTGTCCGTAACATTCCTGCAAACCGTCATGAAATACGGCTTGAAATAAAACTGTCACTTTCACTCGTCAAAGTTGAGAGGGTGGGCTCTAACACCCCCTCTAGTTACTGATTGGTGAATCGATAGCACAAGAATTAATTAGAAAAATGTTTACTACTGCCGATGAAATGGATTCTGCCGAAGATATTACGTATTTCAGAGAGAGAATTGAAGATTTATCGGAAGAAATTACAATGTTGGCGGCTCTTTAGACTTCGATATAGATGAAACTATTTTGAAATTATCGAAGAACTGGTGGACCGGACTCGACTGCACTCCAGTTCAGGTGACTCAGTTCGCTGCTCTGGACGTCCATCCTTTGACATTCCAGCTGAGTCAATAGAACACCTTCTGTTATGCGGTTTAAAAGTACGACAGATTGCAGATCTATACGGTGTATCGGAGAAGACGATCACAAGGCGAATGAGCCAGTTTGATATACGGTAAGCTGCACCGGCTCTATTAGTTTAGGTACTTTGACATGGAATGCCCAAAGCAGCGCCAACTAATATTCTGAACTGAACAACTTTACCACTGATCAGAGCTGTACAGTTGTTTGAAAAAGTAGCTGTGAATATGCAACTGACTTTATACTCGTAAAACAAGGGTCAAATACTCAGTTCTAAAAGGGCCGCCAACATTGTAATTTCTTCCGATAAATCTTCAATTCTCTCTCTGAAATACATAATATCTTCGGGAGAATCCATTTCATCGGCAGTAGTAAGCATTTTTCTAATTAATTCTTGTGCTATCGATTCACCAATCAGTAACTAGAGGGTGTGTTAGAGCCCACCCTCTCAACTTTGACGAGTGAAAGTGACAGTTTTATTTCAAGCCGTATTTCATGACGGTTTGCAGGAATGTTACGGACAAAATGAAATAAATAAATAAGCAACGAAAAACATATTTCGTGACACATTTATTTATTTATGCTCTCATTTCATGACATATTTATTTATTAAGGCTCTCATTTCATAACACATTTATTTATTTATGCTCACATTTCACAGTACTTTTATTTATTTACGCATTTATTTATTTATTTCATTTTGTCCGAAATATTCCTCCATAAGAGAGAGCAACCACGTTACTGCTGCTTTAATCTGGCAGGACCTGCATGTTTACCCCGCTGTGTGCCGCCCCTCTTTCGTTGTGGAAACCTTTTCTTTTTCTGATATGAGTAATAGGATTTGACAGAAGAACAGGTTCACACATACCGGTCTTTTACATAAGTTCATATCTTCCTGTTGTAATTGTAAAGCGGTCTTAAAATGGGTCAAAGGGCACACATTTGCTAAAAAAAAAAATCACTCTCCTTATTATAAAGTCTGCTTTTAAAAAATTGCGCTCTTCTCAGTATATAAATAAGCGTTCAGGCCGGTCGATTACACAGCTTGCCCTTAATACTGAAAGATGACTCCGAATCTCATCGAAAGACAAAACGGTGCGTCTTCAAAATCTTATTGGAACAATGTTTTCTATTTATTTCTTTTTTATGGAAAGGACTAAATGATATATAATTATTGTTAATACAGTCTATTCTCTCAAGAGTCATGGCAGTCAAGATCACGGCATATTATTGAATACTATACACATCAAATAAGTATGCATTTAAAAAACTTATTGCTGAATCCTTATATTT
Source organism: Polypterus senegalus (assembly GCF_016835505.1). Taxonomy (NCBI): domain Eukaryota; kingdom Metazoa; phylum Chordata; class Cladistia; order Polypteriformes; family Polypteridae; genus Polypterus; species Polypterus senegalus. The sequence goes on from NW_024379341.1 coordinate 4,200, forward strand.
AATACTTAGGTCAGTATTTCCAAGTTGATTCTCCGATCTATTACTCGGAAACAGGTGAGTCCATTTTTAAAAAACATATATCTGTTAAAAATGAGAGGGACTCAGGATTTAAAATCCAAAATGACGTTGTTCATAGGTTACGGTTAATTATTATGCTCAATACCATCTCTCTTTGTGTAAGCGCGTGAGAGCACTCGTGTGTGTGTAATATAAGTTGTAG
>NW_024379342.1:0-44910 GCF_016835505.1 Polypterus senegalus
AAAACCTGATGTTTGTCACCCTCCTCGAGCCCCAGAAATTTCGGGAATACAAGAAAAATTTCACGCATGCAGCCTTCTCCAGTTTAACACAAGAGCCACGGAGCGCTTTTTGATCTGTCTCGGCTAAAAACAACTGACTGTAATGTATGCCATGGATGATTTTTTAGGAAAATCTCCCACTGATGATCTTGACTTCCTTCATCAGAAAAATCTGAATGAGAGCATGGGGCAGCTGTTCACATTGGTATATTTGGCGGTGACCATTCCTGTGTACACTGCTTCTGTCGAGCGGACATTTTCAGCCCTAAAGCGAATTAAAACTTACGCCAGAAATACGACAGGGCAGGTTCAACTTTCAGCATTAGCTTCGAATGCGATAGAAAGGGACGTTTTGATGGAACTGAAGCGCTCGGATAATCCGTATGACAGAGTAATTGAACTGTTTTTGAGGAAAGAGAGGAGGATGGATTTTGTTTACAAATAATCCGAATTTTGGTGAGTAAAATGTTGCAATTTTCCTAAATAATATTGCAAGTTTTTGAGTTATTATTGATGTTTTTTATGTGATGTCGCGGCTGTGGCTGCAGTAGAAAGGAACTTGTTCATCCCCGGTTTGTCTATTCAATAAAGGCATTTATTGTGGCTACAGGAGATATATATATATATATATATATATATATATATATATATATATATATATATATATATATATATATATATATATATATATATATATATACACACATCTCTCCCGATCTAAATACTGTCAAATAAACGAACCACACGCCATGGCGGATCAGCGAGCGGAAGCAGAGAGCGGATCAGTGAGCGGAAGCAGAGAGCGGATCAGCGAGTGGAAGCAGAGAGCGGATCAGCGAGCGGAAGCAGAGAGCGGCGGCGTCTCCCACAGGCACGTAGCCCTTCGAAAGCACCCGAGCAAGTTCACCTGAGGTAAAGCCGCAGCTGACCAGTAGAAATAACCGGCAGTGAGAAATTAAAGTCGATCGCTCAGCGGGTGGTGGAAACTTAAAGCGACGGTGATTCAGCTGAACACGGAAAGCGCAAAGCACCTATAAAACGGCAAAGATGACTTCAACACTTAATGTAAGTTCTATCTGCTCTCTGCCCATCGATGGCACGTTTATTTGTTGTGTGTCCTGCAGTATGTACAGCTCAGGTTTTCCGCCGACAGTGCAGATAGCTTCACCTGCCAAAAATGTTTAGTTAATTTAGAGTTGGTCGGGAAAATACGCGAATTGGAGGACAGCGTTAGGAATCTGATAGCGATTAGGCAAACCGAAAATTGGATCGACTCGGTTTGTTTAGACAATTCGGCTACATCTGATTCGCTTCAGTCTCTCCAGGTCCCACTGTAGTCAGTGCGCGAAATCAGCAGCACCAATTCAGCCACAAGGCGAGTGGGTAACAGTAAGACGGGGGTCTAAGAAGCCAAAATTTAGTCCCCCAGCACCCAGGTCACCAATTCGGACCCAGAACAGGTTCTCAGCTCTCCAGCAGCCTGTGGAAACTGAGAATAATAAAGTGCTCATAATTGGCGATTCCATAGTGCGGAATGTTAGAATTCCAAACTATGTTAAACCAGCAGTTAATGTTAAGTGCCTTGCAGGGGCCAAGATTTCTGGCATAAAGGCGCATTGGACCGTGTTGCCGACGATGAAGTATCTACCTTATTGCTGCATGTCGGCACTAATGATATTTATTTACAGCAATCTGAGGTATTAAAGCGAACTTCATCTCTATGCACCAAAGCTAAAACAAAATGTCGGAATTTAATTGTATCTGGTCCCTTACCAAGATTATATAGAGGGATGTGATTTATAGCAGATTGCATTCCTTTCACTGCTGGCTAGAAACCTGGTGTGCAAATAAAAGCATAGCATTTGTGAACAATTGGGATGATTTTTGGGAAAGGCCTGGATTTTTCAGAAGAGATGGTCTTCATCCTAACTGGAGGGGATCTTATGTATTATCCCAAAATATGGCAGCAAAACTGCCTGGTTGACTGATTAGAGCACCTGACTGATTAGAGCACCATCCAGGTCGCAGTCATGTGATCTTAAATCACAGGCTGTTCTTTATCCCACCTGTTATTTTCCTGAAGCTGTTACCCATAATCCCTGTTGTGGGGCATCCAGTAAATTTAGTCTTGATACAAACCATAAATTAATTGATAACCAAAAATAAGGTGTATAATTAGACCAAGGGATAAAACCAGACACTCCACCAGGGGCATCTGTAATAGAAATTTAATTCAAATTAAAACAAAAATATATCAGCAGTTCAGAAAGAACCATGCAGTTTTAAATGCTGTTTATTGAACATTCGCTCTCTTGGCACTAAAGCTGTTTTGGTAAATGATATATATTAAGTACAAAATCTGATCTGTGTCTTCTTACTGAAACCTGGCTTAGTAAATGTGACACTGTTCCCTAGCTGAGGCGTCACCAGATGGATACTCGTTCCTTCATAAGTCTAGAGATTCTGGTCGAGGAGGAGGCCTTGGAATAATTCATTGTAACAAAATGCAAATCACTCCTAAAAATTTAGGCAACTTTACATCCTTTGAGGCATTCATTTTAAATATTAAAACAGATTCCAACACAATTATAGTGCTAGTCTACAGACCACCAGGGCCATATTCATTGTTCATGACTGAATTTAGCAACCTTCTGTCTGATTTGGCTATAAATTATGATCACGTAGTTCTGATGGGGATTTTAATGTACACATTGATGTGGAAACTGACACTTTTAGCAAATGTTTTACTTATTTGTTAAATTCAGTAGGATTTTGTCAGATTGTCAAAGGTCCAACTCATAATCATAACCATACATTAGATTTAATTATAACTTACAAAGTTGAAATTCAAAATTTAAATATTACTCCATTAAATGTAGTTATTTCCGATCACTTCTTAATTACATTTGATTTAGTTCTGCCCATGCCAAGCACTCACAGATTAAAACAAAGACAGTGCGACATCTAGATTGTAATTCTGCTTCAAAATTTATAGATACCTTGAGTAAGTCGAGTGTAATTGTGGAAAACCATTTAGATCAGTTAACATCAAATGTAAACGTGGAAAACAATTTAGATCAGCTAACATCACATTATAATGTGACCTTGAGAGATGCTCTGGACACAGTGGCTCCCTAAAACAAAAGTGATCAAAGCACATAGAAACTCTCCCTGGTTTAATGAAAATACTCGAGCTCTTAAATTAGAGTGTGAAAACTGGAGCCAGATGGAGAACAACAAAGCTACATGTCTTTCAAATTGCATGGACAGAGAGTGTTAATAAATATAAAAAGCCCTCTTTAAAGCTCGCTCAGAATACTATTCTACATTAATAGATAGCAATAATAAAAATCCTAGGGTACTTTTAGAGCAGTGGCTAAATTAACAAATGGGAATTCAGATCAACAGTGCAAAATACCAACAGATATTAGCAGTACAGACTTTATGAACTTCTTCAATGAGAAAATTAAAAATATAAGATCCCAGATCTCAGCATCACAGTACAAACCAAATACTAGCTTAGCAGACCCTGCCACATTGCATTCAGCACTTTAGTAATTTTAATCCTGTAACTAACCAGGAAGTCTTAACTTTAATTACTAAAATGAAGCCCACTACTTGTTCCCTAGATCCAGTGCCAACAAAACTAGTAAAAGTGCAATGGATGTTCTTGCAGCCTATTCTAACCATTATCAATAGTTCATTACTGCATGGCACAGTACCTGATGCACTAAAAGTGTCAGTCATTAAACCTTTACTTAAAAAGTCAGACCTAGACCCACACATACTAAATAACTATAGGCCTATTTCAAATTTACCATTTCTCTCTAAAATACTAGAAAATGTAGTCGCCAGTCAGCTTCAGTCACACCTTACGCATTACAATTTATTTGAGAAATTCCAGTCTGGCTTTCGACTGGTCATAGTACAGAAACGGCACTAACACGGGTTGTAAATGACATTCTGATATCCTCTGATGAAGGAAATTCCACTGTAATTATGTTGTTGGACTTAAGTGCAGCATTTGACACCATTGACCATTCTATTTTACTGCACAGGATAGAAAACGATGTTGGGCTTACAGGCCCGTGCTCGCTTGGTTCAGTTCTTATTTATCAAATCGATTCCAGTATGTACAGAAATGTGCAGACAGTACTCCATCATTATACACAGAAGTTCAATATGGTGTCCCGCAGGGCTCAGTACTGGGACCTTTACTGTTTTCACTTTACATGCTTCCACTGGGATCTCTCATTAGGAAACATAATGTTAATTTTCACTGTATGCAGATGACACCCAGTTATACCTTTCATTTAAATCAAATGAAGTTTCTCCGATGTTGTCTTTAATTAGTTGTGTTAGTGAATTAAAGGAATGGATGAATGAGAACTACTTGTCTTTAAATACAGATAAAACAGAGATGTTAATTGTTGGAGGGAATGACGCTGATCACAGCAATATTTTGTCGTCATTTAACTCAGTTGGAATCCCAATTAATTTTACTGAATCAGCCCGCAATCTAGGAGTTATCTTTGACTCTAGCATGTCATTTAAAGCACATATTACAAAGTCGTCCAAAACATGTTTTTTCCATCTTAAAAATGTTAGGAAATTAAGGCTTTCTAAATAAACAGGATTGTGAGAAATTAATTCATGCATTTATCTCTAGTAGGATTGACTACTGCAATGCGGTGTTCACTGGCTGTTCAAACTGTTCTCTATACAGCCTCCAGTTAATCCAAAATGCGCTGCAAGAATTATTACAAGAACAAGAAAATATGAACACATAACCCAGTTCTTAAATCTTTACACTGGCTCCCAGTTAAGTTTAGGGCAGATTTCAAAATCCTCCTTTTAACATATAAAGCATTAAATGGCCAAGGTCCGCTTACTTGTCTGAACTTATCATGACTTACAAACCTGAGCACATTAAGATCTCAAGATGCCGGTCTGCTTAGGATTCCAAGGATTAATAAAATAACAGTGGGAGGTCGAGCTTTTAGTTACAGGACCCCCTAAACTGTGGAATGGTCTTCCTGCTTCCATAAGAGATGCCCTTCAGTCTCAGCCTTTAAATCCCGGCTGAAGACTCACTACTTCAGTTTAGCATATCCTGACTAGAGCTGCTGATTAACTGTACATACTGCATCTCTGTTGTTAGTCATTAGCACTAAAACATAAGTAACATGATAATTATATTTGAATACTAACCCTCACCTATTCTGTTTCTTTTCTCGGTACCCAAATGTGGCATTGGTGCCACGCCCACCTGCCAAGTTGTTTGCCTGCCTATGGTAAAGTCATCCCTGATGGAGGATCACAGGAATCATGGAAAAGAGGGGTCCTTTCATCGGAGCAACGTTTCAGCCGTGGCATGGCCAAATGGGAGGCAGCTAGATGGATGAGGTCTCCAGGACTCTAAAAATATCCAAACCTAATTATGTCATATCATCTACTGTTAAACCGTACTTCTAAAATTTTATTATTATGCTGTCTTAAGGAATTGTTCTGTTCTGTGTATTGTATTGTATTGACCCCCTACTTTTGACACCAACTGCAAGCCCAACCTACCTGGAAAGGGGTCTCTCTTTGAACTGCCTTTCCCGAGGTTTCTTCCATTTTTCCCTACAAGGTTTTATTGGGAGTTTTTCCTTGTCTTCTCAGAGAGTCAAGGCTGGGGGGCTGTCAAAAGGCAGGGCCTGTTAAAGCCCATTGCGGCACTTCCTGTGTGATTTTGGGCTATACAAAAATAAACTGTATTGTATTGTATGGCGCAACACGAGAGGCTTCGCCTCTAGCGCTGACGTCCGAGGTTCGATTCCCGACAGGGGGTGCAGTGAGTGTGTACGCCTGATGAGCCCAGAATTAGGGCGAAGCATGTGCTGCGTACTGTTTGCATTATTTGACAGTAAAAATATTTCAATATATTCAATATATTAAAATCAGTGCCTTCTGATTAATTTTACCCTCGCACCCCCTTGGTTTGAGAGGAAGTATGAAAAAATATGAGGTTAACGCAGAAAAACAGATCACCAATTGAAGCTTTATGAATAATGGATACTTTATTTGCCATCAATAATTGTTTTGGTAAAGCCTTACTCCTTAATCCTCCTTCCGTTTTCTAACTTTTTTGCGACTACCCATGATTAAATGAACGGTAAAAAAGTAAGAGCGAAGCGAGGGTCACTTATTGAGGCAGGCAGGCGAGAGCACAATAGCTCGCAGGCTCGATGTAGTGCGCGTCAAGTCGATCTACAATGCGCGATCACATTCAAAAAAATATATCTTTTCAAATTCTATTTGGATATAAGTAGGTTCTATTTAGTCGACAGAAATATCTTTGGTAGGAATGTTAGTTGAATTTAGTCTTTAAAGTTTTTTATGGTGAAGAAAAATTTATGCAATGATGACTAAATTTAACTTACATTCCTACCAAACATATTTCTGTTGACTAAATAAAAATTACTTATATTTGAAATTTAAGTACAGTAGAACTTGAACAGATATGATAGTTCATAATACCCACGCAGCACTAAGTGCACGTAAGAGCAGGAGTCATCCGTTTTAACAAGCAGCATATTGCACTGATACGAAATAGCCTGCCCATTTAATTATTTAGGAATGGATAGATAAATGAAGATTTTGTACAAATGTTTTTCATTTTTCTTCCTCGATGGATTCTGGCACCCCAAAGGGTGTGAAAAACTATTTGCCCTCTTCCTGATTTCATATTATTTTGCATGTTTGTCACACAAAATGTTTCTGATCATCAAACACATTTAACCATTAGTCAAATATAACACAAGTAATCACAAAATGCAGTTTTTAAATGATGGTTTTTATTATTTAGGGAGAAAAAAAATCCAAACCTACATGGCCCTGTGTGAAAAAGTAATTGCCCCCTTGTTAAAAAATAACCTATCTGTGGTGTATCACACCTGAGTTCAATTTCCGTAGCCCCCCCAGGCCTGATAACTGCCACACCTGTTTCAATCAAGAAATCACTTCAATAGGAGCTGCCTGACACAGAGAAGTAGACCAAAAGCACCTCAAAAGCTAGACATCATGCCAAGATCCAAAGAAATTCAGGAACAAATGAGAACAGAAGTAATTGAGATCTACCAGTCTGGTAAAGGTCATAAAGCCATTTCTAAAGCTTTGGGACTCCAGCAAACCACAGTGAGAGCCATTATCCATAAATGGCAAAAACATGGAACAGTGGTGAACCTTCCCAGGAGTGGCCGGCCGACCAAAATTACCCCAAGAGCGCAGAGACGATTCTTCCAAGAGGTCACAAAAGACCCCAGGACAACGTCTAAAGAACTGCAGGCCTCACTTGCCTCAATTAAGGTCAGTGTTCACGACTCCACCATAAGAAAGAGACTGGGCAAAAACGGCCTGCATGGCAGATTTCCAAGACGCGAAACCACTGTTAAGCAAAAGAACATTAGGGCTCGTCTCAATTTTGCTAAGAAACATCTCAATGATTGCCAAGACTTTTGGGAAAATACCTTGTGGACTGATGAGACAAAAGTTGAACTTTTTGGAAGGCAAATGTTCCGTTACATCTGGCATAAAAGGAACACAGCATTTCAGAAAAAGAACATCATACCAACAGTAAAATATGGTGGTGGTAGTGTGATGGTCTGGGGTTGTTTTGCTGCTTCAGGACCTGGAAGGCTTGCTGTGATAGATGGAACCATGAATTCTACTGTCTACCAAAAAATCCTGAAGGAGAATGTCCGGCCATCTGTTCGTCAACTCAAGCTGAAGCGATCTTGGGTGCTGCAACAGGACAATGACCCAAAACACACCAGCAAATCCACCTCTGAATGGCTGAAGAAAAACAAAATGAAGACTTTGGAGTGGCCTGGTCAAAGTCCTGACCTGAATCCAATTGAGATGCTATGGCATGACCTTAAAAAGGCGCTTCATGCTAGAAAACCCTCAAATAAAGCTGAATTACAACAATTCTGCAAAGACGAGTGGGCCAAAATTTCTCCAGAGCACTGTAAAAGACTCATTGCAAGTTATTCCAAACGCTTGATTGCCAGTTATTGCTGCTAAGGGTGGCCCAACCAGTTATTAGGTTCAGGGGGCAATTACTTTTTCACACAGGGCCATGTAGGTTTGGATTTTGTTTTCTCCCTAATTAATAAAAACCATCATTTAAAAACTGCATTTTGTGTTTACTTGTGTTATATTTGACTAATGGTTAAATGTGTTTGATGATCAGAAACATTTTGTGTGACAAACATGCAAAAGAATAAGAAATTAGGAAGGGGGCAAATAGTTTTTCACACCACTGTAGATTAGAAAGGAAGACGGGGAGACGTTATTTGATACAATACCTTATAAACAGTGGTAAGACTGTGAGATCTGAGGCATTCTTACAAAGGCTACATATTCATAATACAAAAGGGCAGAGTAATAATTCTTTGCATTTACAGAATATAGCGCTTTTCTCACTACTCAAAGCACTCAGCAATTTAAGGTTTAAAGTTTCTTTATTTAGTCACGTTTACACAAGAAAACATGAAATTTGCCTTCTCAGTTGCATCTAATAACAGACAGAATGAAATAAAACAGACAAATAGAAACAAGAAAGGCTAAGGTAAGGCACCAAAAAAAAAAAAGGTTACAGGATATCTATCAAAACCTTAATCATTATCTCCGATATTTCTTATTGAAAAGTTGTATGGCACAATGAAGAAAGGAGTTTCTGGAGTGATTTGTGTTGGTTTTCAAAGCAACTATCCTTCCTGATTTACTGAACTTTAGTTCTCCATATAATGGATGTCTGTCATCAGTTGAGATGATTTCCAGTTTCTTTAACACTGCCCTCTGACAATGCAGAGACTTCACTCGAGCTCCATATGTGCAAAGCATACAATTATTCAACTCAAAATTATATATCGAGCACATCTGTCTCGCTGTCCACAATGTTTCCAGTGCGAGATCCAACCTGCGAACGCTGCAGTCAAGTCCCAGCCTCACTGGGTCACATGTTTTGGTCCTGCGCCACATTAACGTCATTCTGGACCAAAATGTTTAAGTGCCTTTCAGACAGCCTTGGTGTCACACTCCCTCCTAACCCATTAACAGCTGTGTGTGGTGGGCTCACAGGTGGGCTTAAAGTGGAGAACAACAAACAAACTGTGATTGCATTCACTACACTTCTGGCACGCAGACTTATTTTTCTAAACTGGAAGAATGCTAACTCTCTTCTTTTAAGTCAGTGGGATGTTTTATACTATTTGAAACTGGAAAAAATCAAATATTCAGTTAGAGGATCTGTGCAGAATTTTTTTAAAACCTGACAAGATCTAATCAATACAATCTTAGAATAAACTCGTAAAGCACTGAGGAAGCAATTATCTCCGCATGTCTTTTTCTTCTCCATTCATCTCTACTCATGAGTTTAGGTATGTCTGCAAGCATTGAGTTTTACCCCGTTGGCCATGCTCTCTCTCTCTCGGGGTGGGGGTCGACTTGTTTTTCAATCCCATTTTTTGTAAAAATTGATCAATTTGTATGAATGATTTCAATAAAATTAATAAAATTATAAAAAAAAAGAAAAGATCCAACATTGCCCTCTGACACACACACACACACTACTCAAATCACCTACATCAGCCCCAATAACTTTAGCTGCATACTTCGTAATCTGCTGGAGCTTTTTTGAGTTTTGGTTTGTCAGACTATTAAAGCAGGCAATGAAACTGAAAGTGATGACAGACTGGATCAGGCTGTGGTAGAAGGACAACATGAGGTCCTTGTCTACTTTAAATACTTTTGAGTTTATGGTGGAGAAATAAGCTCTGGCTGCATTTAGAGAATATTTTTGTTTGTGTTTGTATTCCAGTGAAGACTGTTATCTACTTAAGTTCCTAAGTATTTATATTCAGTCACTATTTCTACCTCCTCTCCCAGAACTACAATAGGTGAACATACAGATTTCTGTCTCTTAAAATCAGATATCATTTCTTTGGTCTGTTTTACATTCGGAGTGAGAGAGTTTTTATTGCACCAGTTTACCAAATATACCAAACAGTCCACTTGATTTATATGGTGTCTTTCATCCTCCCCAGATATACATCCTTTGAGCTGATTGTTCTGTCTCAGGTCACTTGTGTGAACAGTAATGGTGATAAGACGCCCCCCTGTGGACTTGCTGTGTTTGAATGAAGGACTATTGACAAAGGGTCCTGAACTTTAACTGTCTGTGAACGGTTTAAAAGAAAGTTCTGAATCCATAGTGTAATAAATGGGTTAACATTCATACTGTTCAATTTCTCAATCAGTATATGAGGCTGTATAGTATTGAACGCTGAAGGAAAATCCAGAAATAGTGCTCTGATATATGAACCAGGCTGATCAAGAAAGGTGTAGATTTGATGTAAGATAACACGCAGACCATCTTCCACACTTCTGTTTGCACAAAAAGCAAGTTGATTGTTGTCTTGAAAAGACTTTGTCACTGTCATTAAAATGTTTTTCACCAAATGTTCAAAGCATTTCATTGGAATAGATGTAAGTGCCACTGGTCTGTAGTCATTTAAACAGCTTGGCCTAGAATCCCTAGATACAGGGGTATCGATTGATCATTTCCACAGATTAGGTACAATACCACAGGTCAGAGACCAGTTAAAAAGCAAATCAAATAAGAAACTGGAGAGAGCTGCTTAGAGCGAGACTTTAAGAGCCGACCTGATATGCTGTCTGCTGTCACTGCCTGCCGCAAGCCTTTCTCCACTTCAGTTAAACTGAACCCCATCACAGCAGAATTCCTGGTGTTTTTAGAAAGCATCTCCTTTATTTCTGTATTTTGGGTGCTGACATCACTTGTTTCAAATCTGGCAAAAAAAGTTATTCAGTTCATCTGCTAAAAGCTTGTGGTCTTTGTCAGCTGGAAAATTCACATTCTTTTCAGAGCCCAGTCCTGTCATTGTTTTTAGTCCCTTCCAGACCTGCTTTGGATTGTTATCATTAAACCACCGCTTGATTTTTTCCCCATACATCTGTTTATTTTCATTAATTCATCTGTAAATTACTCTCAGACAGATTAAGCTAATTACCCTAAAAGTAAAAAAATACTGGCAAGGAAAGATCAAAGGCCATATCTTGGTATTTTTTAGGCAGATAATAAAGAACATCAGTAATGCATTACAGACTACAAATTTCAATTTTAAAGGGCAGAAAACACATGGGGAGTTTTATTATTAATGGAAAGAATAAATCTGAAACCCCTCCATCCCCCCTCATCCCACCCTGCTAACTTTGAGAAGTACCAGAAATTACAATAACTGCACTATTTGCTGGCGAGACCTTAATTGGTAGGGGGTGGGCCTAATTGTCACCTGGTACAAAGACTTGGCAATAATCTTGCAGCAGCCAAGCACAATTCTGGAAGATCTGGGTAAAGCAAGACATTGTAATTTATTTACTTTTCAGGATCCTGAATTGGAAATATTTATTTTTTCACATTTTTATCATTTGTACAAAATATGCACTATTTTTTTCTCCTTTTTTATTTTTCTGTTTTCATTTTTTTTTCTTTGGGGTGTCGAGTGTCCTTTTTGGGCTATCTCTATAAAAAATATAATGCCTGTCATATCTGTCTCTATCTCTCTCTTTATTGTAATACTGTTTTCTCCACTTGCAGACCCTCACTTAGGTAAATCATAAATCGTCATTAACACTAGAATTACCAACCATATAGCAACAGTTAACCTGTTTGTATTTTACAATTATTTTATCATTTAATCATTTTTTTACAGGATCTTATACCTTTACACTTACACAACTAATCTTCATTCAAGCAAATAATTCCAATAATTGTTGTTCATCAAGGTGTGCCGGGCAATGTGCCAAGGCTTTATACTCTTTCTCGGCATGCAGGCCCTCAGTTAGGTAAATCATGCCATTCCAAACAAGACAACAAGAGGATTAAATTTCATCTCTAACATACAGAAAAAGTCCAATGCCCATTTTTGTTGTTGTCCCTTTCTGTCTTCAAATACTTGCCTAGCAGTTCTAAATGATGAGTCCCTGTGTGCTAACTTTGGCCTGCACATGTGAGTGGATTTCTAAAATAATTTTTTTGTGCAGAGCACAGTGACATTGAACTTACATTCTGATCACATCGGCCCTTTGTTGTGTTTTTTGTTGTGTGCAGCTTTATAGAGAAGAGCGTTACTGTTTGTGGCACAAGAGTTTAGCTGCTGAAATTGCCTTCTTGAAGTAATGGCTACTTGGTAACCTTTATAGCTCACTGGCCCACAGTTTGTCTTGGCGGAGATATTAATAATAATAATAATAATGATGAATCCTTTATGTTTAGCTGTTAGGTGGTGAAGTGCTGAGAGACAGTGAGCCAATCAGAGACAGGGGATGATGAGGAAGTCAGAGTGACTAGGCCATGGATGGCAGTTTAGCCTAGACATCAGGATACACCCCACTCTTTATGAAGGATGCTCAGGGTCTTTGATGACCACAGAGAGTTAGGACCTCAGTTTTATGTCTCATCTGAAGGATGGCACCATTTTTACTACACAGTGTCCCTGTCACTGCAATGGGGCATTGGGTTCCATGCACAGACCACAGGGTAATCGCCCCCTGCTGACTTCACCAATACCTCTTCCATCAGCAGTAACCCAAGCTCTTCTCTGATAGTCTCCCATCCAAGTCCTAGCCGGGCCTGAAGACGCTTAGTTTCAGGTGGGTGACCTCTTCTGAAGGGCAGGTGCTGTGGTTTCAGGTCCACAAAGAGAAAGTGTTTGTGAGTTCTCAGCTTTTAACTTTAAGAGAGCCATTGTAGAGATGTTCAGTCATTTTGGAGAGTGGGAGTCCTGGATCCCCTCAGAAGGCTCCTTAAAGATCAGTGAGTGTGTGCGCCTCTCTGACAGAATACGAGGGTGCAGCTTCTTTTTATAAGGAATTCTAACACCTGATGATGGGTTTAAAGTCACTTCCAGTGACACAATCAGGACCTTCTCACAGTCAAGCTATTCTGTCTCTCTCAGCGCTTATGCCTTGAATTATAGCTCTTTGTTTTTCCTTGAGTCCGTATCATGCCTTGTGACTCAAGATGTTTGCTGAGTGGCCTCAGGTAAGATGTCTGATTTCCACCTTTATCATCAGATGAACTACAGGCAGATTCTCATGAAGTTCAGTACCTTCGTTTGGACTGTAAGTGTAGGAAAGCACAACTGGACGTCTGCTAAATCTGCTACCTTAACAGGCCTGGTGGGCCTCTAAAGCCTAGAAGAATGGCCAATGCCCACTTTGTCCTTTATCAGGTAGTACATGTGCTCTTCTTTTTCTTGTCTCACTCCATCTTGCTTTTCTTGCAGCTCCAGTGTCTCCTGTTAGAGCAGAAAGGAGAGTCAACCTTGAGAAGGTGCTGGTGTCCTTCTGTGTTCTCCTAGTGGCCGGCCTTGTGTCCCTTTCTGTTTACCGTAAGTATCCTCTGTACTGACGTGGCATTGAAAGTGAAGGTAATGTGAATGCTTTGTGTAATTCTTAGATACACAGTCATTGGCCCCTTTATTAGGAGGACTTGCTCATTACCTCAAAACAGCTAATCATGCGTCTGTCATTCAGTGTACACGGTGGGGTCATCTGAAGGAATAACAGGCTCAAATGAAGATGAATTTCTGGGGTGCCAACACGGCCATCCCTGTTTAGTTCTAATTTCAGTCAGAGACAAACGCTCAATGGCGTAAAAGGAAACAGAACTATTTTCACAGTAATAAAGTGGCTGGCATTAATCAGCTTTCTTGTCTGCCATCTGAACGTCACGGAGCTCCTTAGCTGTGGTCGCTCTAGATAGACGTGAAACTTCCTTCTGGGATGTCAAGTTCTTAAAGCCCAGGGCCTGGAAGTGGCAGAGTCAGTTGCTCCCACTGGGCGTTTCTCTGTACTTTGTCTTGTCTTTTTATTCCACCAGTTAGCCACATCACCCCCTACTGGCCCAGGGTGGTATCACATACCTATGAAGAACTTGCAGGGTGAGCTTCTGACAAGCATGCGTGACAATAGCAGTTGTGACCTTATGTGAAGCTGAAGGGGAATAGAAATGTGAACAAGCTACTTAAACACAGCAATGGGATTTATTAAAGCCATTTCTTGTTACAAGTCCAAATACCACAAAGATTTGACAAAACGCAGATGGAGGGTCATATGTAGGCAGTTTAGAGAACAGCAACAAATCAAAATGAGAGAAAAACAAACCAACTACAAAACTCAGGTTAATGAAAAAAAAAAACAAAAAAGAATCCCAAACTAACTTCAGAGTAGTGAAGCTCAGAAGATGGCTGTCTCAGGGGTTAATAATACACCACGCTGGAGGAAAGGTCTCCTTCGAGCTTCTTCGTTTCTTCCGCCAGCCCACCCTTGAAGTGACCACTACATTGTATTCATAGACAGGAAAGTCTGGAGGAACATTGTGATGTCTGCTTATTTGAAATGTTTCACATTTTTGTATTGTGGCTTATTAAAATATTTTAAAGTGCTGATTTCATTTGGCCGTGATGCCATGTTGTTTCTCGATGGATGCCAACATGTTGTGGTTTTGTTGCCTAAACGTGTCATTCTGTTGGGTGAGCAGTGCACACTGAAAGTCACAGTCAGTGACATAATCACCACAATGACATTTAAGCTGCCGTCACACTTTTGTGTTTATCAAAGATTACAAGACCTTGTTACTTAGTTACTCTTTTTTTTTTAATATTTCATATCTTGATCTTTTTTTTCTTTTACCTTTATGGCCTACCGGTTTTCTGTCCTGATGCAGAACTAAAATGACATCTAGAAGGTGGGACTGACTGTAGGTGGGTTGGCTCCTAGTCCATTCCTTGCCAATTAAAGGAAGGCTTGAACCTCCGCACAGTTCCTGACAATAACCTTGCGGTTTCAAGCAGAAAGGTCCTGCTGCAGACCTCCAGTGGCAGGTCTCTCTCTGGCTGCTCACGTCAGAGGACCCTGTGATGTCATTAGGGGTCTGCGGCTGGAGGTGCAAAGCAGAGTGCGCTGGCATAGAGACATTTTGAAAATGTGCCATTCAGTGGGTCCACTGGACTAAAACACTTGTGTCGTGGATAAAAGTGTGCGTTCATGTAAAGGCAGATATAAATAAAGTATAAAAAAATAAATCCGTGTAGCTGCACTTCGCTATATATGGATGATTGGAAGGGCATTTGAAACAGCGAGGAAGTGTTATGTGTGCCAGTTAGGTTATCCCTTTTAATCCATATGTTAATAATCCTAAACAAGATGAACATTCGGTGACATTTACAACAACAACAGTATATAGCATTGTACTAAACCAGATAAATAAATAGAGTAAGATAGTAAATTCAGAGAAAGAAAAGCCTAACAGACAACATAATTGATGGTCTGCACACACACACACACACACACACACACGTAGGTTACATGATCATCTTGACAGAGAGGTAAACTGAAAGAAGGGTAGTAAAGTCAGGTAGAGCTAAAAGTCTTCCTGAACAGATGAGTTTTAAAAGAATTCATCAAGTCAGTTGATGTGATTAATTTTCGGTAGGAGATTTCAGAGTCTGGCCACTTGCTATACACCTGAAGGCCCTGCTGTCACCCATGGACTGTAGATTAATGGGGGGCACAACAAGACTACCAGAATCAGAGGACCTTCGTGGGCAGGCAGGTAGGCACATAGTGATGGAGGAGGTCACTGATGGAGTTTGGCGTGAGGTTATTTAAGGCTTTGTAGGTTATTAATAGGATTTTATATTCGATTCTGTAAGACACAGGGAGCCAGTGAAGACGGAGCAGGATGAGGGTGATGTGCTCGCTGCTGCTGGTTCGAGTCAGGACTCTTACAGCAGAGATTTCAATAAGCTGGAGCTGTAATAGAAGATTAGAAGGGGCACCTACCAGTAGAGAATTACAATAATCGATACAGGATGTGATAAAAGCAGGGACAAGTTTCTCAGCGTTTGAAAAACTTACCCTTGCATTAATTTAATTTAAGTCCTTCCAGGTAGCCCCTGACCTTTGGATGAAGTATCACACATCTCTTTATCTAACCTAACACAGGATGATCTAATATCTCATATATGGACCCGTTTAAGTTAGCATATCATCAGCTATAAGTTTAAGATTCTCTTGTATATTCATACTCTATAGTAAAGTCTTTGTCTAACAAAGCATTTTCAGCACAACTTGTATAGCGTACTCCAGGGACATCTTTGTTAAATAAATTTCTTATATATTGCTGGGGTTATAGAAAATTGTATTCTTAAAATTGGTAATTTGCACGTTTTAGAAAAGTACTATACACACTCACACACACACACACGAGTAGTGTGATATAGTGTAGATATAATGTTTCGCTAAGCATTAAGATGTAAGAATTATTTCTTAATGTGAAGAATTAAGAAGTTTGAATAAAGAAGGCTTGTGCTACATTTTTTTGTACTATTTTGTATAAGCCTGAAACCACCAATAGTTCATAAGCCAGAGGTCAGACGTGCTAGAGAGCCGAAGGATGGGCCCCTCGCTTCAAGAAGGGAATGTGAACTCTTTGGTTGTAAATTATGGTAGCAAGCGCTGAGACAGTAGGGGAGAGAACAGCCCCTGTCAAACAGATAAGATGGACAGAGTGGGGTCTGACACCCCCTTAACTAAGAATTATTGGTAGAATTAGTTAGAGGCAGGACTAGAGCAATACAATCTTGGAAGTCAGATGAGGAAGAGTAATGGCTTAACTCAGTGCTTCCCAAACTCAGTCCTGAGGACTCCCTGTGGCTGCAGGTTTTTGTTCCAACCAGCTTCTGTTTTTAATTGGAATTCTGGCCAAATTAAATGAACTGCTATTTCCCCAAGTTCTGTGTTTTGGGAACAATGTAGAAATTAGAAAATACAAAGAATCATAAGCACAATCAGGACACTCATTAAAAAAAGGATTAGAATGAAAACCTGCAGCCACGGTGGTCCTCCAGTACCGGAGTTGGCGACCCCTGCCCTACATGAAACCAAAGCCCTTGATCAGTAGAAAATATACCGGCAGAGAAGAAAAGAGGAGTGTCTTTTACCAGAATACGGTAACTGCAGTTCCTAACCTGCAAATACCCTGAGGATGTTTGAAACCTTCACTGACGGGTGTCGTGGCCCAGACTCCCATTCATATTGCTCAGTGTTGACCTACTGATGCAGACCCAGGTATAGAATGTGTAGCAGCAGAGTTTGCAATTCTTTCGCAGGATGTTGTGAACCCCACTTAATTTAATCAGGGCACTGTTGAAGGGACAGTCATTGACAAAGACTCTTGTGTTTCACTCCAGAACAATAACTTGAAAATGACTGCACTTGCCTTGAGCGAAAATCTTTTAACCCAAGCAGTAAACGGTCAGTTAATGCATTGTGGGGGGAGTAGTTGAAGACCACCGATTGTTATTGCAGAGGTTGTGAATTTACAAATAATGTAAACAAAAGACCGAGGAGTTTTCTCGACTACTATAATGAACATCAACTCAGTAGTGTGGGTCATCTTTGGGAGCTCCGTGCTGCTTGTAGCTCAGATCCGCTATGAGACGCCATTCTCTGGGGTGCCCACTCTTTTATAGTCCTCCAGCCATTAGGGCCACATCAATTACCCTCAGGGGGCATCTTCTCACTGCAGTGGGTGACAATCAGACAATACTGTTAGTGACTGCGCCCTCTCTGGCCCTGTGGTGGTATCGCCAACCTCTGATTAACCTGGAAGGTGATCCTCTGCGTGACACTGAATATCATAAATTAACCTGGGAATGACTTTAATGACTAAAGATGTTACCATTTCTAGATTGTTACCATAGCGTAAACCTTTTTAAACGAGTTATACAGCAAGTGCGTCTGACCAGCTAATATTTCAAACCCCTCTCATCAACAACAACAACATTTATTTATATAGCACATTTTCATACAAACAGTAGCTCAAAGTGCTTTACATAATAAATGTGAAACGTGCTGTTATAAATACTAAGACAGGGGTCTGTTTCATCTTGGTAGAGTATTATATTACTCTCCTTTCACCTTTTGTATTATTAACTAGCTGATTACCCAGTGGCTTCGCTCACTGAGTGCAAGGGATAAAAATAAAATGTAGTACATTAATTATTAAACAGTTAAACATTAACATGTAAGAAGTAAAGATACATTGAGCAGTACTGGAGTGCCTTCAGGTAAAGTACATTTTAAAGGTGCTATAACACAACAGGTAAGTAGCACTAACAGCAGCTTAAATGTATTTGGATCATCTCTCGTAGCAGATCCCTTGTGAAAGGCGCTACACGACCGCTGTGGTATAGAAATTACATTTTGTATGCGATCCTCCAAATTTCTGCCTGAAAACGTTGCACTACGTGCCTGTGATTTAAGAGAAAAATTATTCTGAGAAATGTGGAGGCTGCCCTTCCGTGCTTAACGGGCAGAAGGTCCAAACAAGTCCCAAGTCCAAAACTTAACATCAAGAGGTTGGTACATCTTCTTAGATGTAAACCTGTGGTGTAGTGTGTCCACAGCGCACAACAAAAGGTCCATTTTGAAATAAATAATCACCGCGCTCGAAGCTTAGCGAGGGGTGTGGTAGTGTGGCTGAAGCTGTTCTCGGGGAGATTTGCGGTGTTGGCGTTTCTTATCTTAGTGCACAGGTGAGAAACTGTCCACATTCGTAATTGTTCCTGGGGCCGCTGATTTGGCACAGCTGCCATGCTGTCCTGATCAACAGAAGTGCGAGTCGGATAGAGGGGAAGGAAAAGAAAGGACGGGAGGTTGCGGGAGTAGAAAGCAGGAAGCGGTGGGGAGAGACAGAAAGCCGGTGCTGGAGAGCGAGCGAGTGAAAGCTCGCATGCAGCTGTACAGGCAATCTGGGTGTATGGCCGACACCCGGGGCGTAGTAGTTGTGGTCGCTCCCGCAGAGGTTGTTTTTATGAAGGATGGAATGACCGGAAGGCGGATGACTCTCCACGTAAGGCAACAGGAGTTGGGACTTGGGACGTGGTGTCCCCAGCGTGAGAGCTTTGGTCGTTGGGGAATCCCAAGTCGCTGTTCGTATAGTCTGAGAAATGTTAACCGCTAATTTAGCCAAAATGTTGTTTGGAGGCTCACTTCAGCACATAAATGCATAGCTTTGCTAGCTTAGCCTGGCGTAGCTAACGTTAAGATTATAAAACGGGATTTTCTAATGGCCAAATATTACCAAAACAATTGTTCAGCCTTACCTATGAAATGTAATCCCCCGGCATCTGGTTTGGGACGGACAACGGTTTGTACAATCCCAAGCAGCACATGCGTGAGGCATTTTATCCATTACTTCAGCGTTTCTCAACCTTTAAGTATTTGCAACCCAAGTTTTCATAACAGTTTTAATCGCGCCCCCCCCAACATTTTTTTGAAATGTAGATGCATATTTTATTATTCCTACTTAACTTTTATCGACATTTATCTAACTCGATATTTATTTTTCTAGTATCAGAATGTAGCTGAAGTTAATTTGTTTTGGTTTCAACAGATTTTTTTTCATATTTTTGATTCTTGTTTTCTTTTTTCACATCTTCACGCCCCCCTAGGGGGGCCCGCCCCACAGGTTGAGAACCACTGCATTACTTCACAGCAGTGGCAATCGCAATATGGCGGCGACGTTGACGTACGATGCTGCTGGTCATGCGGTGTCTAGTAATTCTATGTCTATGTGATCTTGCGCCATGACGTCACTGGAATCTCCGCAGTCAGAAGTCCAATTAGTCAACCAGGCCGCCTATCTTTGTGGACGCTGAAGTAGATAACAACGGGAAAACAAATAACAATTTAAATAAAAAGCAATTTCTTTATTCTTGGTAAGATGGAGAAACTGCTACCCCCCCATGCCTCCGAAGAGACTGGAACCCCCCCAGCTCAGTGCCACTGGCTGGTCAGAACAGGCAGTCTTGCTTAAAAGAAAAAAGTCCTCTTTATATTACCTATCTTGTTCATTAGCCAAAGAGAGAACAGAAAAAAACATAACAGTTCATTTTGAGGTCATACATAGATTACGGGCTAAATCTTTAATTTATGACATACAGGAGCATACCAAAAACAAAGAATTGCTAGGCACTCACATTTCTAAGGAATGTGCCCTTCTCAGTAGACACACACCAACCCAGTTTAAGCAGTTCCTTATTCCCCATTTCATTAGTTATAAAGAGATTACATTCTTATAGCTTTAATATCTTCATTAGATTATATTTGTTTGATTAGATTAATAATCCTTATTTATTCTCATATTCTGTGCATAAACATAATTCCTTTCCTACCTAAATGAAGATCAAATCATATAGAAGCATAAAATCATATAATTCTCTGCAGCATGATTAATACAAAATACAGTCATTGTTGTTTTCGGCTACAGAAACTGGCTCTTGGGACGTGGAATGTCACCTCTCTGAAGGGAAGGAGCCTGAGCTGCGCGAGGTCGAGAGGTTCCGCTAGATATAGTCGGACTCACCTCGACGCACAGCTTGGACTCTGGAACCAATCTTCTTGAGAGGGGCTGGACTCTCTACCACTCTGGAGTTGCCCCGTGAGAGGCCGAGCAGGTGTGGGCATACTTATTGCCCCGACTTGGAGCCTGTGCATTGGGGTTTACCCCGGTGGACGAGAGGGTGGCCTCCCTCCGCCTTCGGGTGGGGGGAAGGGTCCTGACTGTTTGTGCGTATGCGCCGAACAGCAGTTTGGAGTATCCACCCTTTTTGGAGTCTCTGGAGGGGTTGCTAGAGGGCATACCTTCTGGGGATTCCCTCGTTTTGCTGGGAGACTTCAATGCTCACGTGGGCAATGACAGTGAGACCTGGAAGGGCGTGATTGGGAGGAATGGCCCCGATCTGAACCGGCGGTGTTTTGTTATTGGACTTCTGTGCTCGTCATGGATTGTCCATACGAACACCATGTTCAAGCATAAGGGTGTTCATATGTGCACTTGGCACCAGGACACCCTAGGCCTCAGGTCGATGATCGACTTTGTGGTCGTGTCGCCGGACTTGCGCCATATGTCTTGGACACTCGGGTGAAGAGAGGGGCGAGCTGTCAACTGATCACCACCTGGTGGTGAGTTGGCTTCGATGGTGGGGGAAGATGCCGGTCAGACCTGGTAGGCCCAAACGTGTTGTGAGGGTCTGCTGGGAACGGCTGGCAGAGTCCCCTGTCAGAAGTAGCTTCAACTCCCACCTCCGGCAGAACTTCAACCACGCCCCGAGGGAGGTGGGGACATTGAGTCGAATGGGCCATGTTCCGTGCCTCTATTGTTGAGGCGGCTGACCGGAGCTGTGGCCGCAAGGTGGTCGGTGCCTGTCATGGCGGCAATCCCGAACCCGCTGGTGGACACCGGCGGTGAGGGATGCCATCAAGCTGAAGAAGGAGTCCTATAGGACTTTTTGTCCTGTGGGTCTCTGGAGGCAGCTGATAGGTACCGCAGGCCAAGCGGAGCGCTGCTTCGTTGTTGCTGAGGCAAAACTCGGGCATGGGAGGAGTTTGAGAGGCCATGGAGAGCGACTTCGGACGGCTTCGAGGAGATTCTGGTCCACCGTCCGGCGCCTCAGGAGGGAAGCAGTGCAGTGTCAACACCGTATATGGTGGGGATGGTGCGCTGCTGACCTCGACTTCGGACGTTGTGGGTCGGTGGAGGAGTACTTCAAGACCTCCTCAATCCCACTAACATGCCTTCCATGAGGAAGCAGAGCCTGGGGACTCTGAGGTGGGCTCTCCCATCTCTGGGACTGAAGTCACCGAGGTGGTCAAAAACTCCTTGGTGGCAGGGCCCGGGGTGGATGAGATAAGACCGGAGTTCCTTAAGGCTCTGGATGTTGTAGGACTGTCTGTGGTTGACACGTCTCTGCAACATCGCATGGACATCGGAGACAGTGCCTCTGGATTGGCAGACCGGGGTGGTGGTCCCCTCTTTAAAGGGGACCGGAGGGTGTGTTCCAACTATAGAGGATCACACTCCTCAGCCTCCCTGGAAAAGTCTATTCGGGGGTTCTGGAGAGGAGGGTCCGTCAGATAGTGAACCTCGGATTCAGGAGGAACAGTGTGGTTTCCGTCCTGGTCGCGGAACAGTGGACCAGCTCTTCACCCTTAGCAGAGTCCTGGAGGGTGCATGGGAGTTTGCCCGACCGGTCTACATGTGTTTTGTGGACTTGGAAAAGGCATTCGACCGTGTCCCTCGGGAATCCTGTGGGGGTGCTCGGGAGTATGGGGTACGGACCCCTGATAAGAGCTGTTCGGTCTCTGTACAACCGGTGTCAGAGCTTGGTCCGCATTGCGGCAGTAAGTCGAGCCCGTTTCCAGTGAGAGTTGGACTCCGCCAGGGCTGCCCTTTGTCACCGATTCTGTTCATAACTTTTATGGACAGAATTTCTAGGCGCAGCCAGGGTGTTGAAGGGGTCGGTTTGGTGGACTCAGGATTGGGTCACTGCTTTTGCAGATGATGTTGTCCTGTTTGCTTCATCAGGCCGTGATCTTCAGCTCTCTGGATCGGTTCGCAGCTGAGTGTGAAGCGGCTGGGATGAGAATCAGCACCTCCAAATCCGAGCATGGTCCTCAGCCGAAAAGGGTGGAGTGCCCTCTCAGGGTTGGGGGAGAGATCCTGCCCCAAGTGGAGGAGTTCAAGTATCTCGAGGTCTTGTTCACGAGTGAGGGAAGAATGGAGCGTGAGATCGACAGGCGGATCAGTGCGGCGTCCGCAGTGATGCGGGCTCTGCATCGGTCTGTCGTGGTGAAAAAGGAGCTGAGCCGTAAGGCAAAGCTCTCAATTTACCAGTCGATCTACGCTCCTACCCTCACCTATGGTCATGAGCTATGGGTAGTGACCGAAAGAACGAGATCGCGAATACAAGCGGCTGAAATGAGTTTCCTCCGCAGGGTGTCTGGGCTTTCCCTTAAAGATAGGGTGAGAAGCTCAGTCATCCGGGAGGGGCTCAGAGTAGAGCCGCTGCTCCTCCGCATCGAGAGGAGTCAGATGAGGTGGCTCGGGCATGTGATCAGGATGCCTCCTGGACGCCTCCCTGGTGAGGTGTACCGGGCACGTCCAAACGGGAAGAGGCCCCGGGGAAGACCCAGGACACGCTGGAGGGACTATGTCTCCCGGCTGGCCTGGGAACGCCTTGGGATTCTCCCGGAAGAGCTGGAAGAAGTGGCCGGGGAGAGGGAAGTCTGGGTCTCTCTGCTTAAGCTGCTGCCCCCGCGACCCGACCTCGGATAAGCGGAAGAGGATGGATGGATGGATGGATGTTGTTTTTATGAGTTAAAATACTTATAATCATCTGCGGTGGGCTGACGTCCTGCCTGTGGTCTACTTCCTGCCTTGCGCCCTGTGTTGGCTGGGATTGGCTCCAGCAAACCCCCATAATCCTGTAGTTAGGATATAGCGGGTTGGATAATGGATGGATGGATGGATGGATACTTATAATCATTACAGTTAATAATGTTTTTTCTGTTCTCTCAGCTCCCCCCTTTGCACATAAAATGTGCATATTAAACGATCAGACCCAGTCATTGGGTGCAGTATCATCATAATTGGGAAAGAGTTCGTTGAAAGGGGTCGGGATGAAAAGAAAAGGTGTGTACTGGGAGTCAGGGTCAGTGCTGAGGAGATAAGCCTTAGTAATGAAGGCGTTAATAAACCTTTGTAGAAGGGCTCGGATGCACGGGATAAGACAGCAGCCCAAGAGCATGAAAACTGCCAGAGAAATAAGGATAGTTATGAGAATAGTTTTAATCCAATCAGCCCAAGAACCGAACCAATCTTTGGAAGAGTTAAAAAAGAGTCCGGTGTTCCTGAGTTTTCTGCTAATTCGATAGATAGGGAGGTGAGGCCAGCTAAAGCAGGGGTAATGGAATTGTCAGGGGCGGTGTTGTCAGGAATAAGGTGTCAGCAACTGTTGCTGAACACAACACCCACAATCCTCACTTTTCAGTTAGGAGCATTTCTAGTGTGTACTTCTGACATTAAGATACACTTGAAAGGGCAACCAGGAAAGTTATGTGCAAAAAAGGATTATTGGGAAGGGATACAACTAGGAGATGGGGTTTAGCAGTGGCGCATGCATAACAAGAATCTATTCTTAATTGTGTAACAGTAGCCTTCAACCACTTATAGCACAGATTATCCTCTAAGTAAAAAGGGAATAATCCCATGACAGAGTCCCAACACAGAAAGTCCAAAAAATAGCAACAACTTAATGATTCAGTCCACTTTTTACAGTGAGAGACGTGCATTCAAGAAGAGTCCTTCAACCTTCACAGCATGTGGGGTACAGATAGCAGCACCTGGAATGGTCCCCTCCAGCGAGGTTGATGCCAATGTTTCCTTCGGGTGTCTCTGACCAGTATCCAGGTTCCAAGGGGAATCTGGAACTCCATTGGTGGGGGACCAGTCCACCAAGCCTTATTAACCTATTCGTGGACTTCCTTCAGGGAGGAGTTTGGGGTAACGGCGGGACTTACCTGAGTTCCTTTGCCTATATTGTACCTTTGACATAGAGCACGCTGTCGGCAGAATTGTTCAGCATATGCAGAGAGCCTGTGGTTTCCCAGTGTCGCTAGACATCCTGAGTCATAGCGTCTTTTCCTGCGTGATCCAGGCCATGTGCGATTTTGCCATTCCTTGAAAAGAAGCCTTTGGGAGGAAAGGTTTGTTAGTTTGCTTATGGGTCCAGACCCTAGCAGAGAGGAATCCTTCTTGGGACCACTTTATCCTTTCTCGGTCAATGGTGGCACTCTGTAAAGAAATAATTTGATTATCAGGGTCTTTGTCATCCCTCTGTTGGAATAAAAAGACTGGTGTGTTATTATAGGCAGCCTGTTTAGCAAAGTGATCAGCCAGTTCATTTCCTTGGCTGATTGGGTCTTCGTTTCCCAGTATGGGCTTGGCATTTAACTATTGCTAGTTTTGATGGTTTTGTTATAGCTTTGAGAAGGGATTCCGCTAATTTCTGGTGTTGTATGGGCTTACCAGTACTGGTTTTTAATCCTCTTAATTCCCATAATGCACCATGATCATGGCAGACTCCAAAGGCATATCTGGAATCTGTGTAAATGGTTTTGACCTTCTCTTCGGACAACTGGCAAGCTCAGGTGAGAGCTGTTAGCTCAGCTGCTTGTGCGCTTAAACTAGAAGAGATTCAATTTGCTTCAAGTAAGTGGTCTCCTTTGACCACTGCATAACTAGTGGAGAGTGTCCCGTCGTCCATTTGTAAGGAACAGCCGTCCACATAAAGTACTTCTGCTGTTTCTAGTGGAGTTTCCTGGAGGTCCGGTCTGGGTTTTGTTATCTCATCATGGCAGTTGTGTGGTTCCCTCTCTCCCTCAGTGGGGAGTAGGGAGTCTGGATTCAAAGTGGAGCATCTTTCAATAGTGACATTTGACAGGGTGCAGAGTACATTGTAATAGTGTATTGCCCTTACAGTAGTAAGGTAATTCACCACGTTTCCCTCACTTGTTCATGCACTCTATCTGTAAGGCACTACGCAGACCTGAAAGAAAAGATGCTAAATCATTGTTGACCATGCGGAGAGTAATTTTACATAGCGGGTAGCACATTAGCATAGGGCGGCCAGTAAGAATCTCCAATGGTGAGAGTCTTATTTGGCGATGAGTCCTTCCCCGCAGACCAGCCAGAGCCAAAGGCAATGAATTTGTTCAAAGATGTTTGCCAATTTAAATTTCTTAGGTGGAATATATATGCTCCACCATCCCTTCACTTTGTGGATGATACTTGCTGTAGTGGTGGACATCAATCTGCAGCCAGTGAGTCAGTTCTTGTAACAGAGTATTTACTTGCAAACCCCAAACATGGGATGATTTTTTTTTTTTAAACTAGTGCTTTGGCCACTGACTTGGCATCTGCGTGCCAGCGTGAGAAAACGTAGATGATTAGTAAGCAATATTTATACCCATGAGATGGGGTTAGTTAAAAGAAATCTATCTGCAGATGTTCAAAGGGCCCTCTGGCATTTGGTGTTACAGCCGGACTTACCTGCAAGCCTTTTCCTACATTAAATCTTTGGCATGGTGTACACCATTACAGAACTAATCAGCAAAGACAGAAATACCTCGGGCGTGACAGGATTGTTGCACCTGTGCCATCATTGCATCTCTGGAAGGGTGGGCCAGACCATGGACATCCTTTGCAATACCTGGAAAAAAGGACGTTTAATTAATGGAAGGATTCAAATTCCTTTTGGATTTTTGTGATCCCTCTTTCTTCCATGTCTTTATCTCCTTTTCCGTTGCTACAGTTTGTAGAGATAAAACTGCATCCTCGGATGACTCTTGTTCTTCCTTCTGTTCTAGAAATAAAGCAGTTAGAGGTGAAGCAGGATCCCGGGCGGCTTTCTTTGCCCACATGTCTGCTCGTGCATTTCCCTCACTCACTGGATTCGTTTTCCACTTGTGAGCTTAACACTTCACCACTGCAAGTGCACCTGTCAAATGAGATGTTCTTGTCTGTATTAAGATGGAATGTACAGCATGTGGTACCTTAACAGTTAATAGACTCAATGAGAACAACATCTGAGCATGATAATATGGCCTCTGTTATTGCAGCAGCTGCTTTCAAACAGGCTGGGATTGTAGCGGCCACTGGATCCAGTTTTTATTTATTTATTTTAAACAGTATGCGACTGGTCCTTGTCTGTCTCCTTGTTGTTGAGTTAATACTGCAGTCTTACACCCGCCTTTCTCATCCACAAACAGAGTGAAAGGACGAGACTAGTCCGGAAGTCTTAACTCAGACGCAGACATCAAAATTTATTTCATATCAGTTAAGCCTTCTCAGCCTGCTCCGTCCATGAAATTTTATCAGTCAAAGCCAAATTAGAAGAGGTTGCTAAGTCTTGGAGTGGCTGCGCTTTTTCAGCAAAAAAAATCCTTTCTAACCCATTGCTGGCAATATCCTAACATTCCAAGAACGGACATAACTTGCCGTTTAGCAGACTGTGCACATTCATTCCCCTGCAGTCAAATCATGACTCAGGTATTTCATTTTTTTTTCCAGAACATTTTGTGCCTGATTTCCGGTAGGAAGACCACCAAAGCCTTTGTGTCTTCTTCGCATTATTCCTGAGTCTCAGAGCATAAAAGCAACTCAGCTACATATCACACCAGGACACCACCCCCCTTTGACAAATAACCTTTCAATTTGTTATCTGTTGTAATTTTGTCTTTACTCACTGACGCGGGCACACACACACAGAGATCCTCTGTATATCCCTGCGGCATCACAGTTCAGGTCCAACGCTTCCCTTTAACAGTGAATGTGAACCAGAACTTGGAGTCAAGGTGAACAGGAATTAAAAAGAAAGCATTCGTAAAATCAGTAACAGAAAACCACATAGCAGTGGACGGACAGTAAAGAGAATAGTGGAAGGACTCGGGACTATAGGAGTCATAGGGCGTATAGCAGCATCATGAGTTATCTGCTTTTCTAACTAGAAGAACAAGAGATTATTGAATCGGAATAATAGCACCCCGCTTAACTAAGTCAGCATAAAGGATTGTAATACCGGCCTCAGCCTCAAACTAAAAAAGATATTGTGCACAAGGTAAACGGAAGGATGACTTTGGGAAAATGACCAAGGGTTCAACATAAGCTATTCAGACAAAATATTATTTCTCTTGTACCTGGAGAGATGAGTGGAGCGAATCTAACTAAAAGATTTAAAGGGTAAACCGCATGGGTGTAGGTGGAGAGGTGGAAGGTAAATGACAGAGCGAAGGTTACAGGTACAATTTGTCCTATTGCAATTTTCTTAACAGATTCATCTGGGATGGACCAAATATTAGGTCCCACATACTCCCAATCCTCCACTTCCTGACATGCTAATACCCATTGTCTCACATTATGCCACTGAAAGCAAGCGGATTTAGCAATGGGGATATCTGGGATTAGAACCACTCCAGAAGAAAAGCAGCTGTTGTGACGTAACACAGATACTGCTCCAGCCAATTCTGCTGGGATATAACAGTTCATTATGCAAATAGTCTCTTCTTCTGACAGCAGCAGCTAAAAAGTCCAAGAGCCAGACTTCCATAATACAGTCTAAAAAATCATGCAACACAGTACAAAAAGTTTAAATACTGTAATGCAAAAGGAACCCAGGACAGCAGAGATTTTTGTTGTTTTGAGAAAAACATGAACAGTCAAGGCAGTATAGGAGCCTGTAATGGTGGTGGTCAGTGCAGGGGCGGTGTGGTGTTCTGTTGCGACCTTCACTCCCTTTTCCGTAACTGAAATGCAAAGGCACAGGCGGGCCATCGAGTCTTGTCCAAACAAGTTCACTTTTGCATTTATTTGTGCTTGTAACTGTCCACTGAACATTGAACTGGCCACTATCAACCCCCTGTCGTCCCACAGTCTCCGTCCATTGCCCTCTCACATCATTTCAGTTGAAATGAACTTTCTTCTAAGGACCTGAATCCATTCTGCAGCATTTGGCTTATTCATGTCATGTAACTGTTTCTCCACCGTCAAGGACTGGTTCAGCAATTTCTGTACCACCTCTTTTAATTCTTGCAGGTCCCAGTTTCTTTGCATTATGAAGGTGGAACGGTTTTAATCTGAGTCAGGATGTTGTACATTATATTGCAGAATGGGCACTTGTATTAATGGTGCTTGAAATTCCACCCTTTCATATTCATGTTTGACTCTGAGGGGTCTGAATCAGGGCTTATAAGGCATCCCTTTCTGGCTGAAACTGTTCATTTTAGAAATCATCGGAGTAGTATACTTTTTGATTTATGACCGGAAGTCCTGCCCCCCCAACCAACTGTTAGGCCACCTGTTTGGTCCTACTTTCTGTCAAGGGCAATTTGATGGATGTCCTCAACCCCTTGAACCACCCACCCACCTGCTTGGCCACCTGTTCTGCCCCCATCTCACTAGGGCAAGTCCAGACATGCCCAAGGTCTGCCTAGGCCCTCGCCCCCTTGAACCCATCACCACCCCCAACCACTTCCCAGCCCCCCTCTTCCGAAGACAAGTTCAGGCATGTTGCAGCCGGACCCTGGACAAGTTCAGGCATGTTCCTATCCATACCCAGACAGCCCCACATGTTGGCTGGCCCCTCCACTTCCTAGGCTACTTCTTCCGAGGACATACACACACACACACACACACACACACGCCCGGCCGGACTGATCTAACTTGTCGCCGTTCCTGCCAATATTGCTTTGGGTAAGAATCCTTGCATCTATGTAAATATTATTTTTAAAATATCTAAACTTTATCATTTGTAAGCCACTTTTTTATCTAAGCCCATTTACAGATCCAACCTTTCCCATCTCACAGAAAGAAAACAACATTTATTTATATAGCACATTTTCATACAAAAAAAAATGTAGTTCAAAGTGCTTTACAAAATGAAGAATAGAAAAATAGAAGACACAAAAAAAATAAAAATAAGTCAACATTAATTAACATAGAATAAGTAAGGTCCGATGGCCAGGGTGGACAGAAAAAACAAAAAAACAACTCCAGACGGCAAAAGGCAAGCAGCCCAGCTTTTAGCAGCCCCCGCAGGCAAGTGCGTGTAGTTCAAAGCACACTGAAATACAAGCTGCCCGGCTGTCTCCATCTACACAGAGACTCTCGAAGCAGACAGCCCCCCTGCGCGTGCCGTGAACTGGCTAGTGCAGAAGCTCTACGCGTACGTGCAGGCAACGTCACGTAGTTTCAAAGCACACAGAAAGGATCTCTCTCTCTCTCTCTCTCTCTGTTCACACTGAGCCCGGAGCGTAGCTAGAGCCGTCAGTGCAGGCCATATGCTCGGAGCACTGACACGGGTTGAGTCAGGCCCTACTGACGCCGTGAAGTGCGACTGCCTTAACACAGTGCTGTGGTTCGAAAACCCATTATCCCTCCTCCCCTGCCAGTAGTGATGGGCCGCACGATACTCGGGTTTCGACACTCTGTCGAGCTTTCGAAGCACTGTCGCTACCCGATCTGCGATGCCTACCCGATTTGCGCGCGCATGCGCACGCAGGCGCAGAGCTTTACTATTCCGACCCTGTCCGATCTGCGTTTTTTTACTTTGCGACATGAGTCCCCATCCGATTTGTCTCGTGCACGCGCTCTCTGCTTAATTAAAATTCATTTCACGACTCTGCCCGATTTGTTCTGCGCATGTGTTTTACGACACACGTCACTCGTCAGGTTTGACTTGTACTTGCGAGTCATTTTTCTGTTGTCGTTTAACTCCATCTGTAAGTGGACTTGTTACTTGAAAAGATGGCAACTTTTGAATTTTATAACGTCATGGAAGATGTGTCGCCTGAAAAATGTAACTCCAGTCGAATGAAGAGGGAGCAAAATGAAATGCGACGTGTGTCTGTGAACTTTATAATGGATATGTACAGCTTTTTGTAAGTGCATCACTTTTAGTTAAACCACTTCGTAATCTCGTGGTTTAATCGTAAAAATCACAGCATTTCCCGTGTTTGGGTTAATGGATTAATAGATGTATGTCATTTATTTCGTAACACACTATTAGCATTTGGTGATGTGTTTCTTTTAACATTTGTCCACATTTTTTATATTAAAGAGCGAACGGCGTGTTAATAATTAAGCAAAACAATGCAATCGAGGTGTCGAATTAGGAATAGAATTAGGAGTGCAGGACTGACACTCGACCGGTGTAAAGTGTGCGCTCCAAAGCCATCGGTATTTTTTTATTATGTTGATATCAGATTATATCAATGCAATAGTTTTTCCATAATAAAGTTAACAAAATACAATGATGAAGGCTAAATTACATACAAGAGTAGCAACAACTAAGTTATTACAAGAAGGCAGGATGCAGATAATAGCATTACAAATTGTTAATGGATTACTTTAACCTTATTTAGTAGAAAAAAATTCCATGGTTGAAAACTGGCAATTTTAAAATTTATATCCAAAGCCATCAGAGAAGTGTGGTGTGCGTCTGATGTGGCACAGTGACAGGCTGGGCACCTGCTGTTGTCACGTGTTATAAGTTAATAGAAGTTCACATACAAACATTTAACTGAATATAATGGAGGAGCCTTGCTCCTTAGAAGTAACTTAATTCTTATTGTTGCAGTTAGAAAACAATGCCCCTTTATTGTATTTTTTTATTGACCCTACAGGATGCCCGGTGGTAACCAGCCTTCCATGTGGCTGAACAGATGCCAGTGTACCTGAATTCTGAGACACAACTGGATGTTCTTTTCTTCTGTTTTTAAGATTTCCAGTTCAAGGTGATGTGCAGTTCATGTTAGATTTTCTATTTCTACAGGTAAGACTACTGAGGCTTCCAGTTTCAGAAGTAACTTGTGCACAATTCCTACAAAGCCTCCCCATATTTATTACTTGATCTGTAATATTTTGCTGCCTTGAATACTGTACTGTATGTCTGCTCACTCTGTCCAGTAACTAACACGGCTTTTTAATTTTAGACAGAAAGCCTCAGAGTGTGAATCCTCACAAACACAGAGACTGAGGAGCATCAGTACCAGCAGTCACTAAACAGGGATGTTGTTCTGTTTTGTAAAATAACATTTATGTTCTTAAGTTACTGTGCTTTGTTGTTGGATTTTAAAAGAACTGAGACTTAATTTTAAATTAATACAAAACTAAGGTAGGAGTGAAAAACAAAGATGTATTCATGTAAGTAATGAACACCTGAGCACATCAGGTTAGAAGTTCAGATATACAGAGATTGTAACACAATGTCTACTGTATGTGTAATGTAAAAGGAAAAAAATGATGTTACATACAATGACAGTTAAGTTGGGGTTCTTTCAAAATCCAACAAAAAAACACAATTAAGAATAATATTATTAGTTAGACTTGACTCTAAGCAGACCTTCATCTATTGTGATGGTTTACTTTGGTAATAATTGATCTACAGGTGAACCAAGAAAGGAGGCAGAACAAGAAGTGAGAGTACACTTTATTAATGTTTGAACTCTGCGAGTGAATATCTACTGTGTTGATGTGTTTAACAGTTACAGTGAAGTAGAAGAGTCTCGTCGTGTTATGGGGCAGCAGTTAAAGAAGAAGGACAGAGAGATGTGTGCCATGTTGAAGTAGCGGCTGGCCCTCCTGACACTTCTAGAATCCTCCATCTCAATCTCTGCTCTGATCTGCTGTGCCTTTGCCAAGTGATCGCGAGGTATTGGCCTTTTTGTCTCCGTCTCATTACACTGGCCGCCTGTCTCACATAGAATTGATGTCAAGGTTCTATTAAATAATTAGAAGGCTTTGAGTATTTTAGACCCTGCCTGTATTTTTGAGTGTCTGTTCCCAACATTTCTATTCTCAAACGTTACTTTGCTTTTTATTCCACGATCAACCATAAAAACCAGCAGCTATCTGTACTCGTGCAACAAAATCTGGAGTGCTTTGCCAATAGAGAAGTGCCAGGCTACAAATGTCAAGCATTTCGAAAAACTTCAACAAGCCCACTTTTATAATTTGGCTTTTCTTAGTGACTTGCATTGGTTGTAATAGATTAGAAATGGCGCTGTGTACACTTTGTAAGCTCTGCACTGGGCACTAACCTCTGCTGTGTTTCTGTTTTTTTCCAGTGTATTGCAATGGTGCCCACTGCATCTCCACCATCTGTTAAATCAACTCCAACTGCCTGTGACAGAAGAAAAGTTCACAAGACGTCCTGAAATGGAAATTAAATTGGACTGAGACGGCCACAGTCATGTATGGTGGGATGTGCAGAGGGGGCTGTGTGGGCTTTGGCTTGGGACCCCCAGAGGTTTATTATCTCCAGTATCCTTGAAGGCTGCCAGTTTGTCTTTGTCCCCGGTCATTTGACCAGGCAGTGTATTTATTACAAAGGACAAGGACCCCTCCATTTGCTTCTCATTTACTTTTATAATGCCTTCGGTTTTCTTTGTAACTGTAAATTTTTATGGAGCAATTTGAGCAACACTTGTAAGCAAAGGTGATGTAGAAATATTATTAGTGAACAAATATTAAAGGACAGATCAGAAAAGATATCAGTTTAAATAGAACAGAATTTTTATGGAATATTGCTGGATAACAACTCTGACTCTGAGTAGCATCTTCTTCACAAAGCTAAAATAGCATTTTTCCTGTTTTGACAAATTTAATGAATAACTTTTATTGTGTTCAAAACCTTGGCTAACATTGTTTTAAATACTAAGGTAAAAATCTGTAAATATATTTGTGTTCTCCTCCCTAATAATTTTTAACACCTCTCCTTGTTGGCCATTTTCATTGTAGTTGTATTCTAGTTAAATGCATTTCCCATTTAGACATCTTTATGATTACTGAATTTTCTACTCATAATATACATACATATAAATATGGGTGTGTGTAATTTGTTTTTGAGAAACATTGTTCACAGATCTTTCACTTTTATTTTTAAACATGCCATTTATTCCTTCAATAAAAATGTTTGAGAAGTGTATTGTATTTTTTTTTTTTAAATTATAATAATGAACTGGCTCTGTGTCAATATGGGTGAATAAAATCACTGACATGAGACGAGGAGTCTGCACACAAACAGCGCTGCGTTGTGTTAATTAAACTTGTAAGAATGAGTATCACTGCCCTCCGTCCACATGCTGTTCACCATAAACTGAACTACTTCATGCTGTTTAAATTCTAATCAGTAAGTGGAGAATATTTTATTTTACAGCTGTTAAATTCACTTCAGTTTTATTATATTAATAAGTAAGTTGGTTTCTCAGCGGGTTTTACAGTGACACCTTGAAATAACATTAAAAACACATCACTAAGAACAAACGTATTACAAATATGAACGACAGCAACAAGCACTTACTGTAAAAAAAAAAATAGATCAAATAGATTGATTTAAGTGATAACAGAGCACTTCATTAATTTAAGTCTGTGGATATAAAGTTAAACTTCTCTGTAAGATTAATAGCCATTGGAATAAATGAGGATTTGAACCGGTGGGTGGCTTTATGCTCTTCATTTCTTCAGCATCTGACCTGATTGCACAACTGAGAACGAATTAAAGAATTTTAACAAGTGGACAGTCACAGTTAACACTAAGGACAGGGACAGTCAGCACAATGAAATGCAACACAGTGTTAATTCTTTTCTTTTTTTGAAAAAGGACCATCTATTTCTATAAAACTGGTTGGATACATTAGATTTTGTAAACCTGATGCCTTAAGACAAATGGCAATTTTATTAATAATAGGAGAATACCTGCAGCTTCGCAGCGAAGTAGTAGTGTGTTAAAGAAGGTATGAAAAAGAAAAGGAAAAATTAAAAAAAAAATGTAATATGATTGTTAATGTAATTGTTTTTTCATTGATATGAGTGTTGTTCCCATATCTATCTATCTATCTATCTATCTATCTATATATATATATATATATATATATATATATATATATATATATATATATATATATATTAGGTGCAATGATACACAAAATTTACGGTTCGGTACTTTGGTGTCACGGTTCGATATTTTTTCGATACAAAAAAATTTTCATGCCTTTTTTAATTTGTAATTTATTAAAATTATATATATTTCTTTTAACTCAAAAATACAGTTTTAAATTAAATGTTGCTGAAAAAACAAAATAATAAAAAATAAAAGAGTTTGGAAACGAGTTTATTACAGAGAAAGGTCCCTTTCAAAATAAAAGCTATGCTATACCCTTCTTATGGGGTATATTCTCAGGAGCATATTGAACATATCATGTCCCCATAAAATGAACCACTCTCTGATGGACCTCCCCTCACACTCATCTTCTGGAGTGCTAGCACTTAGCTGCATATACAACAAAAACAACTTAAATAAAAATATGTATTGCACAGAAATGCCTTCCTAAATATATTTTGAAACATTTGAAATGTTCTAAAAATAAGGTATCAACCACATACAGTTCTGCATTATTTGGGATCCCTGACTGTATTTTCTATACTTGGTAGAATATAAAACAAACACACCCAATGGTACATGCTTCCTCAGTTTGTTTGCCCAGTTGATTTCATACAAGGGACGCTATTGGCGGATGGCTTAGAAGCTACCCAATCAGAGCACGTATTACATATTAACTAAAACTCCTCAATGCTATAAGATATGCCTCCTGCGCGGTGCTCGATTGTTTGCTTGTCTCTGCCTCTATCTCACCTCTCTGACATTCTCTGCGCCTGACGGAGGGGGTGTGAGCAGAGGTGCTGTTTACAGAAGCTGTTTGCCTAGTGGATACGGACGCTCCTCTAAGAAATGCCGCTTTATCGAGGTCGTCCAAAAGCACACTATTGATTTTTGATTGTTTGCTTTAATCTGGGCTCGCGCTCTCTCTCTCTCTCTCTGACGTTCTCTGCGCCTGACGGAGGAGATGTGAGCAGAGGGGCTTTTTGCACAGAGGCTCTTTGCTTAGAAGATAGGGACGCTCCTGTAAAAAATGCTGAAAGGCTACCTTCGCATTGATCCCTTCATTGCCGCCGCTTTATCGCGGTGCTTGCATACTTAAAAGCAACAGCCCTATTGATTTTTCATTGTTTACTTTACTCTCTCTGACATTCTCCGCTCCTACGCGCACTTTGAAGAGGAAGATGCATTCTTTTAATTGTGAGAAAGAACTGTCATCTCTGTCTTGTCATGGAGCACAGTTTAAACTTTTGACTAAAGGGTGTTATTTCATGTCTAGAGGGCTCTAATAATGTTAAAAGCGTATTTAGAAGGTCGTAAACAGGTTTTCTATGCTCTAACTGCGAAAATATTAGATTTATAAATAAAGAATCCTACTTCGTGGAAATTCATTTATCTGTCTGGAGCGGATTAACCGCGATAAACAAGGGTTTACTGTATAACTGTGCGGAGAATATTTATAAACAGTGTGGGAGAGTTTCTAAGGGCTTAAAATATATAAAAATAATCATACAAACATATGGTTTCTACTTCGCGGATTTTCACCTATCGCGGGGGGTTCTGGAACGCAACCCCCGCGATCGAGGAGGGATTACTGTATATAATTTTGTATCGTTCAATACATATGCATACCGAACGAAAGCCCTGTATCGAACGGTTCAATATCGATACATGTATCATTGCACCTTTAATATATATATACACACACACACTGCTCACAAAAATTAAAGGAACACATTAGATACATCAGATCTCAATATGAAGTTGGATATCTATACAAATAACGACAGGGCAATGTTTTAGGAACAAAAGGATGCCAAGTCTTTTATTGGAAATAAAAGTTTTCTGCCTACAGAGGGCTCAATTGTGTAGACACCCTAAAGTCAGAGTGAAATGAAGATGTGGCAGGCTAGTCCATTTTTTCAAAAACTTAATTTATGCTACTCAAAATGCTTTTCAGTATCTTGTGTGGCCCCCATGAGCTTGTATGCTTGCTTGACAACGTCGGGCATGCTCCTAATGAGACGACGGATGGTGTCTTGTGGCATTTCCTCCCAGATCTGTATGAGGGCATCCCTGAGCTGTTGTACAGTCTGAGGAGCAACCTGGCGGCGCCTAATGGACCGAAACATAATGTCCCACAGATGTTTTATTGGGTTTAAGTCAGGGGATCGTGAAGGCCATTCAATTGTTTCAATTCCTTCATCCTCCAGGTACTGCCTGCATACTCTTGCCACATGAGGCCGGGCATTGTCGTGCATTAGGAGGAAACCAGAACCTACTGCACCAGCATAGGGTCTGACAATGGGTCCAAGGATTTCATCCTGATACCTAATGGCAGCCAAGGTGCCTTTGTCAAGCCTGAAGCGGTCTGTGTGACCCTCCATGGATATGCCTCCCCAGACAATCATTAACCCACCACCAAACTGCTCATGCTGAATGATGTTACAGGCAGCATAATGTTCTCCATGGCTTCTCCAGACCCTTTCACTTCTGTCACGTGCTCAGGGTGAACCCGCTCTCATCTGTGAAAAGCACAGGACGCCAGTGGTGGACCTGCCAATTCTGGTATTCTATGGCAAATGCCAATTGAGCTCCCCGGTGCTGTGCAGTGAACACAGGGCGCAGTAGACATGGGGCCCTCGGGCAACCCTCATGAAGTCTGTTTCTGATTGTTTGGTCAGAGACATTCACACCAGTGGCCTGCTGGAGGTCATTTTGTAGGGCTCTGGCAGTGCTCATCCTGTTCCTCCTTGCCCAAAGGAGCAGATACTGGTCCTGCTGATGAGTTATGGACCTTCTATGGCCCTCTCCAGCTCTCCTAGAGTAACTGCTTGTCTCCTAGAATCTCCTCCATGCCCTTGAGACTGTGCAGGGAGACACAGCAAACCTTCTGGCAATGACACGTATTGATGTGCCATCCTGGAGAAGTTGGACTACCTGTGCAACCTCTGTAGGGTCCAGGTATCACCTCATGCTACCAGTAGTGACACTGACTGTAGCCAAATACAAAACTAGTGAAGAAACAGTCAGAAAAGATGAGGAGGAAAAATGTCAGTGGCCTCCACCTGTTAAACCATTCCTGTTTTGGGGGTCATCTCATTGTTGCCCCTCTAGTGCATCTGTTGTTAATTTCATTAACACCACAGCAGCTGAAACTGATTAACAACCCCCTCTGCTACTTAACTGACCAGATTAATATCCCATAAGT
Source organism: Polypterus senegalus (assembly GCF_016835505.1). Taxonomy (NCBI): domain Eukaryota; kingdom Metazoa; phylum Chordata; class Cladistia; order Polypteriformes; family Polypteridae; genus Polypterus; species Polypterus senegalus. The sequence goes on from NW_024379342.1 coordinate 37,663, forward strand.
TTCATTGACTTGATGATATACTCTGATTAAAAAGTGTTCCTTTAATTCTTTTGCTAGTATGTATATATATATATATATATATATATATATATATATATATATATATATATATATATATATATATATATATATATGTATGTATATATGTGTGTGTGTATATATATATGTGGAGATGTGTATATGTATATATAGCAAAATAGCTTGGCAGCGGAGAAGTAGTGTGTTAAAGAAGGAAAGAGAAACAAAAGGAAACATTTTGAAAATAACGTAACATGATTGTCAATGTAATTGTTTTGTCACTGTTATGAGTGTGCTGTGATATATATATATATATCAAAATACCTGCGCTTGAGTGATGTCGTGTGTTAAAGAAGTTATGAAAAGCGAAACATTTGAAAAATAATGTAACATGATTGTGAAAGTAATTGTTTTGTGTATTTGGTGGCAGCGTCCACGAAGTTATTTTCGTCTAGCTGCATCAGAAAATGTACCACGCGTCTGACACACCTCCTTTTTATTGTTTTGTCATAATGGGTTTGAGTCTACATACATACATACATACATATATATATATATATATATATATATATATATATATATATACACACACACACACATATACACACATACATATATATACACATACATATCTTCATATCTATATACATATATACATATGTATGGCCCTATTGTGTGTTTGTGTGTGTCCTGTGGTGGGTTGGCACCCTGCCCAGGATTGGTTCCTGCCTTGTGCCCTGTGTTGGCTGGGATTGGCTCCAGCAGACCCCCGTGACCCTGTATTCGGATTCAGCGGGTTTGAAAATGGATGGATGGATTGTCTATAAGTTATTAAACAGTAAAACATTAACGTTTTAAGAAGTACAGGTACATTGAGCACTACTCGAGTGGTTGGGTAAACTACATTTTAAAGACTGTGTAACACAACAGGTAAGTAGTAACTAACAGCAGCTAAAGCATTATATGGATCATCTCTCGGTAGTAGATCCATTTTGAAAGGTGCTACACAACGGCTGTGGTATAGAAATTACATTTTCTATGTGAATGTCCAAATTTGTGCCTCTGGTAATTTGCCTTACCGGTATTACCAGCAATTAAAGAAAATTTGTTTTGTGTCGTCTGCAGTGTTAAGAGAGAAAGGCTTTGGTTTGGGATAAAAGGAAAAAAGGTGTAAAGAAAGGAAAGTTGCCTTTTTCTTTTATATAGTATAGAGATGTGTTCGGTGGCGCTATGATCGCCTTTTGGGGACAGTGCGGTGGGTCTTGTGTAGACTGGTGAGACGTCCCTGCCATTAATCGGCTGTGATGGCACTGTCAGTCCTCCACTTTCGTTTGCGTGTCTTCATAATCCGAGCTGGCGACCTCATAATCGTATCGTGCAAAAGAAAGTGTGAATGCCTTAATATTATTTTGCCGTGATGTAGAAAAGGGGTCCCGTGTTTGCACTTGTCTGGGCTATAGCTCAGGGGGAGGATGAAAAAAATTAAAAGTGCTCACTTTGACTTAAGGCAGAAGCGCAGTCAGCGTCTCAAAGGCCAGCACAGCTATGCGCGCGTGCCGGCTGCTCGACTTTTGCTGGGCAGGAGACCCCAGTTTTTGTACACGTTCCACAAATGAGACACAAGGGTTTACCGGCAATGTCAGTAAACATATACTCAGCCTCCCATCGGTTTTTAAAGGCTCTATGTTCAGAATCACCTTTTCTCTTTGGCATCGAGTGGGCTAGCTTGGCAATACCATCATAAGCTAGACTTGATTAACGTGGTAAGTGTTCGGCAAGGCAGCTGAAGCGCTGGATTATGGGATCTGTAGTTTATTGTGTTACTAGCGCTTCATATCCCCGGGCCATTAATAACAATAATTCAGTATATAAAATAATCTCACGGGCCGGATATAATTACACGCCGGGCCGGATGTGGCCCGTGGGCCTTGAGTTTGACACATATGGACTAAATAGAACTTGAAAAGAAATATTTTTCAAATGTGATCGCAAAGTCAGATCGAGTTGAGTTGACGTGCACTACAGTACATCGAGCCCGCGTGCTATTCTGGTTTTGCTTGTGTGCCTCAGTAAGTTACCATCCCTTCGCTCTTACTTTTTTACCGTTCATCTAATCAATACACCGAGTATGGCTTTACCAAAACAATCATTGATCGCGAATAAAGTATCCATTATTCATGAAGCTTCAATAGGTGATCTGTCTTTCTGCGTTAACCGCATGTGTTTTCATACGTCTCAAACCAAAGGGATGCGATGTAAAAATGAATCGAGAAGCGCGCGTACATACTTAGTACATCCCTCTCGGGAATCGAACCTCGGACGAAGGCTCTACTATTCTGCCACGGCGTGTGGTTTGTCTATTTAGCGTAGCAGTGTAATTCGGTTTTGTTCAGCACTCTTTGGAACTGTTGCTTTTGTCTGCACTCGTCAGTTCACTTGAGCCGCTGAATATGGTTTTATATGTCACTCGCTCGCTTCTAATTGTTTAGCTGCCTTCTTAATTATATAATGCATGTTTTCTTCAGCGTTTTGTAGCTCTTCCTGATTTTCTACATACTGCGTGATTACGTGAGAGGCGTGATGATGTCACACGAAACTCCGCCCCTCACGGCTTTCCAGCTGAACTCCATTACAGTAAATGGAAAAATAGCTTCTAGTTATGACCATTATGCGTAGAATTTTGAAATGAAACCTGCCCAACTTTTGTAAGTAAGCTGTAAGGAATGAGCCTGCCAAATTTCAGCCTTCTATCTACATGGGAAGTTGGAGAATTAGTGATGAATCAGTGAGTCAGTCAGTGGGTGAGTGAGTGAGTGAGGGCTTTGCCTTTTATTAGTATAGATTGATGTCTATTGCTGCCCAATCTGTTCCATGCATGCGTGAACACTTTACGGTATGTTAGGCTTTCAATATGCCTGCGTGCGCAAATCGGGCAGGCACGCAGATCGGGTAGTGACACTGCAGACCGGAGTAAAATGGGCGTGAATATCATTTTCAACTTCAGCCAATCATATATTAAATTTGAGACGTCAGGCACTGATCAGCCAATCAAATTTAAACATCGCAGTCAATCACCTTTTTAGTTAACAAATCGCTAATCTGTGTTATTTGTCATTCATGCTCCACTTTAACCAATTGCCATATTATCTATCTATCTATCTATAGATACGTAAAAAGAAAGGTGGGAGTAATTTCTAAAGGTGGGACGGTCAAGAAAGTGACTGTAAGAGACGGGTGTATATTTGTAAACCACATCTCTGACGGTACTCTACTGGTGCCACTATCTGACACTATAGCACTCTGTCGAGTGGATTATTAAGACTGCAGTGTATTTCATCACCACCAGTTATGATTAGCAGTTCTGAAAAATAATGATCATAAAAGTTTGAATATATCTACTGTTACTAAACAACAATGAACATATGAATACAAATATAGTCCGCCTAATTTTAACGGATTGATGTAATCTACTTGATTAAATCATTCAGATTAAAACAAATGTTTAACTGTTGTTGTTTACTCGAATATCCAAATGAAATAGTCGCCTACATTTAACAAGTCACACTAAAGACGGGCTATAAAAGTATTACAATATTAAACTCTGAATAAATTGTTAAGGTTATATCTTTACTTCTATAATACCCTAAAATGTGTTTTATTACTTTCATTACTATTTATCCACGTTTATTTATTTAAGTATTCCTAATATTCCATTGTAAGATCAGCTTCTGTTCTTTCTTTGCTGATGTCTGTCAAATATTCTGCTGTCTTCATGTCTGTTCTCAACATACCAGCAGCTCCAGTGAGTTTCCTGCCTGTGGATCTCGTAGTCAAGTTTGTTTTTAGCTGTATTATGATTACAGAATATTACAAATCACAAACTTGACACTCTCATGTTCACGTATCAGGGAAGAGACAACTAAGAAAGCTGGCAATCAAATCGTGAACTGAAAGCATCCTTTGGCTGTCTCTGCATGTTATCAATATTAAATGTAAGAAACACAGTTTAAATCATAGAGCTAATAGTCACCTTTCAATCATTATTTTTATAATGAAAATGAACTCTGAAGAGCAAATATTATGCCTTAAAAAGAGTAAAATTATGAAGTTTTTGTGACTGCGCACCTGTTAATCAGGCTATTCAATCATTTGACTTAACTGAATCTTTATTACTTTTGGGATTTTTAAGACCATCAAATACATGTTAATTATAAATATATATTACTTATGTAAAAGTTACCTTAAGAGAGTGAAACTTGACAGATGTTTGTTTGTAGTTCATATCTCAATTATCCTCCATTTGACCCCATCAGGTCCTAGTGGGACCCTAAACACATCGGCCTGACTTTAGTGTCTCTGAGACTGGAGGAGGAGGCCAGGAGTCCAACTGTACAGCAGGCACTGGCGGGCATCAGCATCACGACTGGTAACAAGATAGAGATGGCAGATATTTCAGCTGGGCATCATCCTATACGACTACCCAAGCAAACGGCATATTAGGAGCACACCGAGCAGGTCTACTCCAGTATGGCCCTGACATAACAACCTGTACAGCTGTAAGCGACTCCACTTTACTGGTCACTTTAGCACACACTGCACTGAGGCTGTCAAGTCACAGCCATTACACGCGTGGACAAAATTGTTGGTACCCTTCAGTCAATGAAAGAAAAACTCACAATGGTCACAGAAATAACTTTAATCTGACAAAAGTAATAATAAATAAAAATTCTATGAAATTTAACCAATGAAAGTCAGACATTGATTTTCAACCATGCTTCAACAGAATTATTTAAAAAATAAACTAATGAAACAGGCCTGAAAAAAATGATGGTACCCTAACTTAATACTTTGTTGCACAACCTTTTGAGACAATCACTGCAATCAAAGCGATTCCTGTAACTGTCAATGAGACTTCTGCACTTCTCAGCAGGTATTTTGGCCCACTCCTCATGAGCAGACTGCTCCAGTTGTCTCAGGTTTGAAGGTGCCTTTTCCAGATGGCATGTTTCAGCTCTTTCCAAAGATGCTCAATAGGATTGAGGTCAGGGCTCAAAGAAGGCCACTTTAGAATAGTCCAATGTTTTCCTCTTAGCCATTCTTGGGTGTTTTTAGCTGTGTGTTTTGGGTCATTGTCCTGTTGCAAGACCCATGACCTGCGACTGAGACCAAGCTTTCTGACACTGGCCAGCACATTTCTCTCTAGAATCCCTTGATAGTCTTGAGATTTCATTGTACCCTGCACAGATTCAAGACACCCTGTGCCAGATGCAGCAAAGCAGCCCCAGAACATAACAGAGCCTCCTCCATGTTTCACAGAAGGGACAGTGTTCTTTTCTTGATATGCTTCATTTTTCCGTCTGTGAACATAGAGCTGATGTGCCTTGGCAAAAGGTTCGAATTTTGTCTCATCTGTCCATAGGACATTCTCCCAGAATCTTTGTGGCTTGTCCACATGTAGTTTGGCAAATTCCAGTCTGGCTTTTTATGATTTGTTTTCAACAATGGTGTCCTCCTTGGTGCGTCTCCCATGAAGTCCACTTTGGCTCAAACAACGACGGATGGTGCGATCTGACACTGATGTTCCTTGAGCTTGAAGTTCACCTTGGATCTCTTTAGAAGTTTTTTTGGGCTCTTTTCTTACCATTCGTTTATCCGTCTCTTTGATTTGTCATCAATTTTCCTCCTCGGCCACATCCAGGAGGTTGGCTACAGTCCCATGGATCTTACATTTCTGAATAATATGTGCAACTGTAGTCACAGGAACATCAAGCTGCTTCGAGATGGTCTTATAGCCTTTACCTTTGACATGCTTGTCTAGAATTTTCTTTCTAATCTCCTGAGACAACTCTTTCCTTCGCTTCCTCTGGTCCATGTTGAGTGTGGTACACACCATGTCACCAAACAACACAGTGACTACCTGGAGCCCTATATATAGGTCCACTGACTGATTACAAGATTGTAGACACCTGTGATGCTAATTAGTGGACACACCTTGGATTAACATCTCCCTTTGGTCACATTATTTTCAGTCTTTTCTAGGGGTACCATCATTTTGTCCAGGCCTGTTTCATGAGTTTTTTTATTAATTCTGTTGAAGCATGGTTGAAAAGCAATGTCTGACTTTTATTAGTTAAATTTCATAGAATTTTTATTTATTATTACTTTTGTCAGATTAAAGTTATTTCTGTGACCATTGTGAGTTTTTCTTTCATTGACTGAAGGGTACCAACTATTTTGTCCACGTGTGTAAATAAATTCAGTCTGAACAGCTGGGAATCTATTTTGGCAATGACATTTCTGGTAAGGCATTTTGTATTCTCATTTGTCATAGGTTTATACTGACAAACTGGTTTACATCAATGTAGTTTTCTATAGGATTTCATTTATATATCATATAGATATATATATATACAGTGGGATGCAAAAGTTTGGGCAACCTTGTTAATAGTCATTATTTTCCTGTATAAATCGTTGGTTGTCACGATTAAAAATGTCAGTTAAATATATCATATATGAGACACACACAGTGATATTTGAGACGTGAAATGAAGTTTATTGGATTTACAGAAAGTGTGCAATAAATGTTCAGATAAAATCAGGCAGGTGCATAAATTTGGGCACCATTGTCATTTTATTGATTCCCAAACTTTTAGAACTAATTATTGGAACTCCAATTGGCTTGGTAAGCTCAGTGACCCCTGACCTACATACACAGGTGAATCCGAGTATTTAAGGGGGTCAATTGTAAGTTTCCCTCCTCCTTTCATTTTCTCTGAAGAGTAGCAACATGGGGGTCACAAAACAACTCTCAAATGACCTGAAGACAAAGATTGTTCACCATCATGGTTTAGGGGAAGGATACAGAAAGCTGTCCCAGAGATTGAAGCTGTCTGTTTCCACAGTTAGGACCATATTGAGGAAATGGAAGACCACAGGCTCAGTTCAAGTTAAGGCTCGAAGTGGCAGACCAAGAAAGATTTCAGATAGACAGAAGCGACGAATGGTGAGAACAGTCAGAATCAACTCACAGACCAGCACCAAATACCTACAACATCATCTTGCAGCAGATGGAGTCACTGTGCATCGTTCAACCATTCGGCGCACTTTACACAAGGAGATGCTGTTTGAGAGTGATGAAGAGGAAGCACAAACAGAGCCGCTTGAGGTCTGCTCAAGTACATTTGGACAAGCCAGCTTCATTTTGGAATAAGGTGCTGTGGACTGATGAAA
>NW_024379343.1:0-7936 GCF_016835505.1 Polypterus senegalus
TCAACTTTGATACACTGTGCTCTGACCACCACCTCCTATCATACAGTACAAATATTTGGCCTCAGTTAATCCAAAATAACTTTTCTTACTAATCTAAATGCCACATTATATACTAGAGGACCGCCTTCTGAACATCTGCATGTGTTTTCCCAATAGATCACCATGTCTTCCAGGTAGGTGACACAGTATGAGTTGTGGGGCCATAGCACTCTGTCCACCAGATGTTTCAAGGTGGCTGGTTCCCAGGTAACCCAAATGGGAGGACAAATACTGTCAGTACACTGGGTGCTAAACACAATTTTTACTTGACAGATTTTGTTAGTTAATTTGCCAGTGCCCTTTTGTTATTTAAGAGTGGTCATATATCATGCTTTTCCAAGTCACTCAAGAGTTTATCACTCTTGGCATCAGATATCCATTGAATGGAAACTTGATTAAATAGTAGAAGTCACTACAAAGCATTAACTGCTGTTGGGCTTTGGGACCAATGCAATAAAAGTACTCGACCAGGTCCTAAAACTTAACTCAATTACTTCTAATCCACAATTTGTTTTGACCTCAAGTTCAACTTCTGCTCATTTACTTCAGAGTTGTATCTACGGGCATTCTCGAACAACTACTCCTAGGTCAGCTATGACATCATGCTCAATCAGAGAGGTCTGACCAACTCTTACACTAATCACTTCCAGCACAAACAGTTGCTGCTTCGATCTCCTCTTTTGTTTGCATTTCAATCAGATGCCAGTTGCCATGTTCTACATGTGCTGGTGGACACGCATAGGCATCATCTGAGGTATTGCTGCGTTATTATGCCCAAATCAAAATTATTTCTACACAATATGTAGAGTTCTATTTCAGATTGTTAAAAATGAACTTGAGTGTATGTGAGGACACAAACAGATCTGATGTCATTGAAGTGGTTACTGGAATATAAAATAAAATAAAAGCACACTTGTTTCATCATACCTTCTGTAAAAGTGTTTATTTATGTGTTTCAATGTTTTCAAGTATATATAAAATATTAAAAAATGTGCACTGTTAAACTCGAGACAGGCAAAGCAAAAGAAGCTATAAAAACTGTATTGGAGAACTGATATATTGGACACTGGTCACTGTGAGGAAGAACAGACACCATGAAAGACACACAGTAGGTGACAGAGGGACAGGCCTGCTGTGAGGAATGCAACCACAGTCAAAGTGGTCTCTGCTGTTGTTGACTACACAGATCATGTCATGTGGCATCTGCTGCCTTGGTTTGTTCAGTCAAACGAAGGCTGGCACTGCCAGGTGGGTTAATTAGTTAAAAAGAAACATGTGAGTGGAAGCACTGCTCTTTCATGAATTTTCAAAGATGCAGATTCCAAGTGGTACTTCTTGGTCTTTTCACTATTCAGTTTGGTCTTTCAGCAGCAAAATGGGCTATCGTCTTTCTTTTGTGTGTTCTTAGGTGGTTAAGCTCATCTATACTTCTAGTCTATACAAATTGGACTTAAGTAAAAAGTCAAAAGTTGTTGGCATTTGTTAATAAAAACTGAAGAAACCATATTGCAGTTTTATCCAAATACTGTTCGCCTGCACTGGATTCTTTGTTTCGAAACTCTGCAGACTTTTCCTCATGTAACACCACGTGACTTCTAGACATCAAATAAGTCAGATTTGCCAATCTCAAAACACAAGACATCAGACATCAGACAGACCAGCTTCTCTCCTGTTTGTGAGGTTCAAAAACATGCCTGATCCTTATTTCTTACTGATGCGTTCTATGCATTGTACTTCCAGATGAGCACTGATTGATTGCCAGCTCTTATGAACGCAGAGCCCACCTATACAACTAAACAAAGAGTGAAAGTCATTTGCTTTTATCAGAGTCAACTAGTTGCCTTGAGTCATTGTGGATGTCACATTAGGTGATCAGCTTCACAGGAGTGTGCTGAGTAGGAGTGAAAATCACTAAAGAAGTTTCCTAATGTACACATGCCTTAGTGACACTTTTGAAGAATAATCATGAGAGTTCCTTGATTATCATCACTTGAGATCTGAACTCAGCAGGTTAACTGGCCACCTAATTTATAAGGCAGTGCAGAGGCTTCCTTTGGGATGTTTGTGAAGATGCAAGGGTAGCAAGTATGGGAAGATCTCATGTGACATTTAGAATAGCATATATATATATATATATATATATATATATATATATATATATATATATATATATATATATATATATACATATATATATATATATATATATATATAAAAAGCTGGTAAGACAGACACGGACACAGTGTCCATAACATCTTTTATTCTAGTTTTTACCACAAAGCCACAATGAACTCCGGCCCAGTCTTTTTCATGTTCCTTTACTTCCTGCGCCTCACTCCTCTCAAAAGCTCTCCCCAACTCCCCTGGTAGTGGACAGCTTCCTTTATACGCACCGCATGTGCGGATACTGCAGGGAAGTCCCAGAGCTGGACACCCCTGGTGGCAATGCAACTCAGGGTGGCTGTCCTTCCCGGGACCCCAGGGAATGGCTTGCCCTTTCTAGGTCCCCTACAGTTCGAGCTTCGGGCAGGGCACAATCCCAATCCATCAAAATTATGTGATGCCTCACTTTATTGACTGGACGCTCACTCACCCCTCCTACTCACTCCCTCCCCCTTTCCTTTCCTCATCCCCTAATTCTCCAACTTCCGTGTAGATGGGGCTGAAATTTCCCAAAGGCCATCCTTACAGCTTCTTCCCAAAGTTAACCCAGGTTTCGTTTCAATTTCAGCTAGCAGCATGGGTTACACCGCCACCATGTTAAATTCTTATTTAGGGGCCCCCATCTTACGAATTGATGGGGGCTTCCTGCTAACAAACATGATGCTCACTTACCTGATATGGCCACTGCCACCATATTGAACTTTCAGCGTCACTAATTCTCCAACCCGTGTGGGTAAAAGGCTGAAATTTGGAAAGCTCATTCCTTACAGCTTACTTACAAAAGTTAAGCGGGTTTCATTTCGAAATTCTACCGTACGGTCATAACAGTAACAATGTCCACATGTTGAACTTTCTTTTTTCTGCCCATCTTCAGAAATTTGGTGGCCTTCCCCTGTTACGAAACTGATGACTTAACTTATTTGTGGTATGATGCCACTGTGGGCCCCAAATATTGAATTTTCCCAACGGTCTTTGTTACTTTGAGCCTATCTTCAAAAAATTTGTGCAGCGGGTTCCCAACACTCTGAATCCTACTTCCTACATATATACGTCCATAGCCTGCAGCTTTGTGCAGCCATGTGAGCGGTTGGGTCCCATCCAACGCCTCCCATTGTTGGCTGCCTGCCTATATAAAAGGCGTCCGTCACTCTGGTCTCTTCATTCCCTTCCTTGCTTTGCCAGGATTGGCGTCTCCCACTGATAACTGCAGCCTTTTATTTAACATTAATTTATTTAATGTTTTTATTTTGGGTTTTTTGCGATTATAGTTTGTGTAGGTATTTTAGACTTACCTTACATTGTTCAGGTACCCATTTCCTTTTTCGTTCAACTTTCCCCCATTCTATCAGGTGATCATCATCGTCAAAGAACTGTATCACTTACCGGTGGGTTCCATTCCGGAGATGGCACCTCCTTTCCATTCTGTTTGTTACATATTTCAGCCATATCAGGCTCACTCTTGATATCCGGAGGAACATTGTGTTTTTGTTTGAATGCTGAGACAGGTTCAAGGTGTGGACTGATTCGGCGGGGAGATTTTAACAGGAGCACAAAGGTGAAATTTTTAAAGCCCTTCCCCTATGGTTCTGCATGTGATTGAAGGCCCTGGGTTTTTCAGTTGTCGCTTTAAATTTTCCGAAATGGAAATATTTTACACCTTTGGACCCCCAATCCTCTTAAACATCTTAGATTGACGGGGGATTTCATTGTGGACATTTTGATTTTTAAAGAATTTAAACCAAAACGGGATCAAATTTCATAAAGGGTTGTATGTTTACAATGTTGACGATGCAAAATGTCACTTCAACACGCCCCAAAAATTTGTTGTAATTGAAACAAACCTAAACTCAAACCAATTTTGACAGCAGCAATCCAAGCTGTAATTTGAAACAAGATTACTTTTCCCAGGCCAACTTCTTTTGTGTTTAAAGGTAACTCAGCCAACGGTATTTAATTGGAGGGCGAAAACGTGGTATACAAAGTCCTTAACAAATAATTTTTTATATTTTCCCTCATTTTAAAAAGGTTTACTTTTTTTTTGATAAAAATTTAAGGCATGCCGCTGCTGCAAAGTGCGGTTTTTAATTTATATATATATATATATATATATATATATATATATATATATATATATATATATATATATATATATATAAACAGATAGATAGATGATCTTTATTAACCCCGGGAAATTCACAAAATCAGCAACATCTCAAAAAAAAACAATATTAAATTAAAGTAATAAAATGCTGAAAACAGAAAATGTTAGCATTTACTCCCGGGTGGAACTAAAGGGGCCCATAGTGTGGGGGGGGCTTTTGCCTCAGTCTGTCAGTATATATATATATATTGTGGAGGATGGCGGCTGTTTATCGGCCAAACCCCAAATTGGCCCTCCCGCATGGGGCCCCAAAAAAGAAACATCATGGACAAGGGGTTTTTTATGCACGCCCTGCTGGATGATGGGGGCCACGGGGGAGGGCTGCGGGGAGGACCAAAGGGGTTTTTGTGCCCTTGGGAATTCGTCATAGGAAGGCGGCCTTCGGGGTGAGAAAAAGCATTGTTTCCCCTGACCGGAAAGGAATGGTTATGGACTGTTGGATTTGGAACATTTCCCCGGGTGGGGAATGGACTTGGGGCTCCCAGGGCAGAGCGGGGTTTGGGAGGCATGGCTGCGTGGGGGGTGGGGGGTTTATTTGTGATTGGTTTTGATTACTGATAGGGAAAGGGCGTGCTTTGGCCTTTATTTTTATAATAAAAATTTTTGGACTTTTATTTTCTGGCGTGTGGCCCGGGGCAAAGTGCGGGGAAACTTAAATCCCCCTTGGGTTGGACGGATTCTCTGGCGTCAGTTTGGGGAAAAATTTAAAAAAATTTTTTTGGGACGAATACCCCAAAAAGGGCAGCGTCAAGCCCGAAAAATCCAGAAACCTCCCCTTTTATCAAGTCCGTCATGGGGAAAAAAAGAAAAAAAGAGTCCCAAGCGGCGGGGGCTGACTTGCCTCCCTAAAGGCGGGCCCTGGAGCACCTCGAGGAGGGAACCGGAGGACATCCCCGGGCGGTTTTCGGGGGAAGCTTTACAATCTTTTAATTTAACAGATGCCCCTTAAAACCTTCCCAGATGCCCATCAAAGGGGGGCTCTGCGGGGCAGAAGACAAACCGAAGTCGATGGGGGCTCGTTCAGGAAAAACCGAAGGATTTCCCCATTACGGGTGCTGGTGGGACCCGGGTGACCTACCACAAAAGGGTTCCAGGAAGGTGACATTCCGTGTCAGCTGTTTGGGCCCAAAAGGGAAAAAAAACGGCGATTTTCCGAAGGAAAGGGGGGGAAGGGGTTTTCAAACCCTCAACCCACGGAAAAGGAGGTCCGGGGGAAATGGCTGGTGATCTGACACAAATTAATAAAGGGAAAGTCACCAAAAGACCCCGGTTTTCCCATCAAAAGAACTCCAAGTCCCAGGCTCCCCCGGAATCCTCAAACCGTGCCAGGGGGGCGTGCTCATTGGGCTCCCGGGGCCGCAGGAAGATAGGCGGGGTAAGTCTTCTCCCCGGCGAAATAAAAATTTTTTGCCGGGGGTTTCGGCCCAGGCGAGCCCCTAAAGAAGTTGTTTACAGGTCCCTGGCGAATTGAAAGTTCGCGGGGTGGGGGCGAAGCCAAAGCGCCCGTTTTGGGAACTGAGGCTCGTCGGCGTTTTGGTGGAGCCTCCCGATATAGATTGGCGGTACAAGTAAAAAACCCGTACCGTATATAAAAAAGAAAGGGCGATGTAATCGGGCCCGCTTTTTAATAAAAAAAAAAGCGGGGTGCCAACCGGTGCCCCCTACAAGAAAGGGGCGGTAAAACTTTGACTGGTGGTGGGGGGGCTTCGAGGGGGTTGCAGCTGAACGGTGCTGCCCCGGGCGAGGGCAGCCAAAAAGGGCGCCACCCCGGGTATTTATAAACCAAAAAAGGGGTTTTCAAAAAACCGTAAAGGGTCTCTTCCATCGGGGGTAGAGACTCAGACTGTGGACAAGCCCCAGATCAAGCAGGAGATCCGAAAAAATAAAGCGGGGGGTCTCCGGCAAAAAGAGAGAAAGCACCTTTTTTGGGGGTTTCCTTCCAGCAAAAAAAGGCGGACCTAACATTTCTAAATTGTTTTTTCCCCCAAATTTCCGCGGGGGAAATGGGGGGAGGGGGCGGAGGCGGGTCTCACAGTGCGAAGGTTGGGCCACATTTGGCGATACTGCCCCCGGGGAGGGGACAGATTCGAATTGAAAAATTCCCCTGGTTTTCCAGGACCCAAGACCATTAATCCCCAGGTCCCCCAACCCCCGGGGGTCCTCTTGGGGGAAAGACTTCCCCTCTCGGGGCAGGCCGCTCGAAAATCTTTTAAATTTTTTTGCGGGGGGGATATGTGGAGGAGGCGGCTGTTTTACCCAATACCCCAAAAACCCCGGGGGACCCCCCTTGGCTGGGGCCCCCAAAACCGAGGCATTTTTGCTGGGTTTTATCCCCCCTCGGGGCCCGGGGGGGAAAACCCGAAAAACTGGGGAGGCGGGGGGTTTCCGGCCCATCCCCCGGGGGGACATAGGGGAAAAGCGCGGCTTCGGGGGGGAAAAAAGGGCGCTCCTGCCGGAAGGGACTTTGGACGGGTTGGGAAATTCTTGGGGGGGAAAAAAAAGGGTTTGGGGACCACGGCCCAGGCTGGGGTTGGGGGCGGGTGCTAAGCACTGGGAGGGGGTTGGGAGTGAGGTTTAGGGGTTTGAAAGTAAAGGGGGCGTGCTTTGGCCTTTTTAAAAATAATTTATTTGGCTTTATCTGTGCCCTGCTGGGCCCGGGGGCCCAAAGTCGAGAAATCTGTCACAAAATATTTATTAAATTTTTTTAAATTTTGGGGATGCCGGGGCCATGCCCCCGGCCCCGGGGCCCAGGAGGAGGCGGAGGGGGTAAAACCCCCTGGATCCCGTGGGGTTTGCCTTGGGGTTGTTTTGGGGGCCCGGTGGGGCAGGGAAGCCTTTTCCTGTGGGGCCCCGGGTCCCGGGGACCCCAGTGCCTTGGGACTTGTTGCCCCAGCATTTCCCCACCAGGAGTGCTGGGGAAAAGGCCCGGGGGGGGAGCCCGGGGGGCCCCCACTTTCGCAGGGGGGGGGGAAGGACCGGAACATGGGGCTATGGGACTTGTAAAAGGGCCCCCTTCAGAGGTAAACGGGGAAAAAAGGGGGGGCAGAAAAAAAGGGGGGGCCAAAGACAAAAGGGTTTTTGGGGGGTTTTTTAAAGGGTTTTTGACAAACGGAAATTAAACCAAAAAATTTTTTAAATAAATTTTTAAATACTGTAAAAAGGTTTGGGGGTTTAACCATGTCCGTTTGTCCTTTAATTTATAAAAATTTTGGGGGAACCCTGTTTTAAAAAATTTTTTTTTCGGGGCCCCCCCCGTTCTGGGGTTTTTTAACCCCGGGGGAAACCCCCCAAAAAAGGGGGGGCCTTTTCCTTTCGGGGGGGGGGGGCCCCTTTTTTTCTTTTCCCTCCCAAAGGGCTTTGGGGGGGCCTGAAAACCACACCGGGTTTGGGGGTTGGGGGGGGTTTGGGGGAGGGCCCCCCCTGGGGGGGTGTTTTTTTTTTTTGGGGCCGGGGGTTGGGTTTAGCTTTAAAACCCCGGGGGGGGCCGTACCCTTGGGGGGGCCCGCCGGGGGGGCCCCAAAAAACAGGTCCGGCCTCCAAAACTTTTTGGGAAAAATTTTGAAACCCGATTTT